>NW_021556835.1:86823-121237 GCF_001605985.2 Dendrobium catenatum
ATATTATAAAAATAAATAAATGTTAAAATTTTACCGCTGTAATATTCGGATCATTGCTAGCATTCTAGTTTTTTCATAGCTCCTAATTTCAAATAACATAAACATACATCATTTAGTTAATGGAAACATTAAACAATTAACACTATATAAGTGTTCAGCATCAAAGAGGCCTATAAGCATAAATAGTAAATGAAATTGAGTTGAGTTGGCCGTCGCTTTAACCAAGTTGTTAGCCAGTGGCTTTTTTGGGTTGGGTTGGAACTACCGTAGACTTTGGTAGGGGTGGGTTTGTCAAATTTTTGCCCCCTTCGCTTTGATTATGTAAAATTTATAGATGAAGAGTAAAAAAAATTTTTTGCTTTGGTTTCCAGCTATAAAATACGTCTTTTGTCCTAACTGGTCCTGATAAGATGGATATATTTCTTCACATTTGATATTAGGTTTATATTATGTTATTTCTCTTTCATTGAGTTTTTCATGACATTTTCATATATTTAATTTTTCATTTTTGTATTTTGTGTTGTTGAGTTTTATTTTTTTTTTTTCATTTATTTTTCTTATGCTGGTAATTTTTTATAAGAACTTTTCATAATATATCTAATTATTAATTAATTTTTTTTTAATATTTTAATTTTATTGTTGTGTTGTATTTGCCCCCTTTCAAATTGAATGTTCTTTTTTTTGTTGGTTCCGCCCTGTTTTTGTTGTTGGTGGCTTAAGTAGTTCAGTATCAGATGTTTAGGGGTTGTTTTTTGGTTTTTGGTTATCTCTTATTTTAGGTGAGTATTTAATAAATGTTTTTAGCTTAAATCTTGTCTAAGTGAGTTAGCTTTTGTAGGGGGAGTGATTTTTTTAATTTCTCTTATTATTTTATAGTAATTTGGTCTTTATTTAGTATTGTCACATTAGGATTGTTGATTAATAGCGGTATGATACTTTAAATACTGTTTTTTTTCTTTTTGTGTTTGGTTGGGTTTTGGGTTGTTTTTTTTTTTTTTTTAGGTTTATTTGTTGCTATTTGCTACTGATTGATTTAGATGAATTCGAAATGATTTCTGTTCTTCATAAATCTGTTCCTTGGAATTCTCTTCTGCAAAAATTAATATGCCAGGGAGATAAATCAATTTATTTATATTGTAATCAAATTTATATTGATTTTAATGTCAAACAGTTTTTTCGCCAGATTTTTATCTTTTAGTACTCTCCAAATTTGCTCTCTATTGATTTGTTTTTTAGTCAACTAGGCAGGCCGCCGTATTTTCTCCCTTTTCAGGGTTTCACGTAAAAATCGTAGTGTCTCTTTATATGAACATTGTTTTTTTTATTGGGTTTTGTTTTGGGTTTTTTTTTTTTTGGGTTTTTGGTTTTTGTGGTTGAGTTTTGTGGTGGGATTGTTTTGACAGAATGGTGTCGCGCTCTCTTACTGTTTTGTTGTTCTGTGGATGTTTTTTCGTATTAGATGGGCGTAAGCTACAGATTTTGGGAGTGAATTGCTTGTTTTGTGGTTTGGGGTTTTTTTGTTATATTTCTTTTCTCTTAAATGGTATTTTTTTATGTTTTGGTACGATTTCCTTCTTTTTTTGCTGGTCTTGATATTTGTTTTTTTTTTGGGTTTACTGGTGTTTTTATCCATGAGCGGTCATACATTGTTATCATTGAATTATATGTTTGTTTTAATAATAGGTTTATTTGAGGTTTATTTGAGTTTTTTGTTTTGTGATGCAACTATAAATTAATATGTGTGGTCAGCAATGGTGTTAAATTATAATTTTTTTATGGGTTTGCTAAATAATTTTTTGTGGTGTAATGATAATTTATTAATAAATAGATAGTTTATATTTTTTTCAAAAATTAGTTTCTAACCATTTTTTCAAGTGTGTTTTAGAATTTTTAATTTAATTTTGTTTTTAATATATTGGAAAGTTATTCTAATTAAAAAAAAGATAGGGTGTTAATATTAGTAGTAGATTATTAGTTTGAAGTTTTTATTTTGATGATTAAATTATAGTTTAATATCTGTATGATGTGAAATGGGATACTTCATAATATTTAATTATAAATTCATGTATTTAATTTTAATATCGATTTATTTATTAGTTAGTTTTTTCTAAATCTCACCCTTAAATATTTATTACTAGTTTACTATCTTTTTCTGTATGTCTGCGTCGTCTCTTTATTTGAACTTAGTGTTTTTCTTTGTGCCTATTTCCTTTTCTTGGTGTTCCTTCTCTTCTTCCTGCTTCGCGTTTTCTCTCGTTTTGCGTGCCATCTCGCTTCGTTCATCCCGTTTTTCTCTATCTTCAGTCTCTCTCTCCCTATCCTCTCTCTCTCGCCATTTTTGTTAGTTTTTTGTTATTCTAAGTTCAATAGGGTCAATCTCAAAGTATGTTGGGAAGTTATATTGCTTCCATGGCTTTTATGTTTTACAGATAATTACTATTAAATATTAGATTTTTTGGTGGGTGTTTTGTTGTTTGGTTGTTAAGTAAAGATTTGTGCGTAGTGAGTAATTCTCAAAGGATGTACCCTTAACTTAAGACCTAGTTGATGTTTGGTTCTCTTTTTTGATATGAGTATGAGGGAATAATATTAGCGGACTTTTTTTGTGTAATTTATCGTTAGGTTCTCTACTTGTGTTTGCGTATTTGCCGCGGCATGGTGCCACTTTCTCATGACCAAATGGATGTGTACAGATACAAGTTTTTAAATATTATTTTTTTAAATAAATTAAATTTAAATTAGTTGGATTATTTGTATATCAGAATTTTTTGTATTTTGATATAAAGATGGTTCATAAATGATTGTTGAGAGCTCTTTTTATGATAAGTGTTGATTGTTGATATTAATTTATCTTGTTGGTGTAATGTACGGTGTGGTTTTGCTATAAAGGTTGGTTTGCTCGGCAGGTCGGGTTCGTGGGTTGATCTTTGCGAATGATTACAGGTGTTTAAAAACGGGGCTGAACTTCCCTTAACCCGACTCGGGTTTTTGCATATTACTGGCAAGAATTCAACCTGGACTAGACTCGGCGCGGTGCTTGCTGTGAACTCCGACATTACCTTCAGACATGCATTTTGGTTCATTAATTCTGATTTGGCAGCGGAAAATTGCCTGGCTAGGATGGGTTTGAACCGCTGAAGACCAGTTAGGCGAGGCGGTGGCTCTTGCAATTGTTGGTGGGTGTCGTGTTGTACGTCGTTTAGCAGTTTTCTGGGAGCTGTGCCCTGTTAATAGCTTTGCGAATCTTTCGCGTGGTGGACATTCGGACATGTGAGTGGCAAAAGGACTTATTTGGGGAAGGCGGGGCTTAGTTATCGAGGGTCTGGCCGCTAGAGTTAGGCGTGTGCGCAGATGTTGGATTGGGCTTTCAAGACAATTCTCGCGGACTATTTGCTCTGTCGTGGAGGCTAGGGCCTTGGCAAAATGGCGAGTCGATGTGTGGTGCAAGTGGGTATCTTGACGGAAGGCAGGCGTGGTGTGTGTTTTTTTGCCGTCTACGGACACTGGGTCGAACTTTGGATTGTGATTTGGGTGTCGGGTCAACTGATATAATCTCCAGTAGATGGTGTTGTTGTTCTGATTTTGTTGAATAAGAGTGATCAGTTATTGTGTGTAAGTTCCGTGGCCATAGCCTTCGTATTTTAGAATTCAGTTATAGTTTTTTTATTTTAGAAAGTTTCCATTTTGTAGACATTTGGTGGGTTTGGTTGGTTTTGATACTATTGTCTTTCTTATTTTTTTTCGTTAAAGTGCTTGGAGTTATTTTGTTTTATGCTGTATGAATGAATTTTTTTATGAATATTTTTTTGTATATTTATAAATATACTTTTTGCGTAGTAGTAGTTATATAGTTGTACTCTTTAATAGTCAAGAGCTATTTCAATAAGTGACGTATTGTAGTTTTTTGAATTGGGGTTGCTTATCGACTTGAGGTCAATTTTTATTTTCTTTTTCTGTTCGAAGATTGCAGTTGGGGTGTGTGATTTGGTTGTGTTTTCTATGCGTATTTTGCGTATATAATGGTTTTGTCTATTCCCAATTTTTGCAAATGTAATGATCATAGGTTCTGAGCATCGTTGAGTTTTAGTTTTGCTGACTTATTATTTGTTTTTTTTCGAACTGAATCATTTTTTGGGTTTCTTAGTTGTGTGATTAATTGTTTTTTGAGCTTCTTAGTTGTTTGTTAAATATGAGGAATTATATTAATTATTATTGTTTTAGGGAGTATGTTAGTGGTATAATTTTGTTGTCTTGTTTTGGATTCTTTGCTGATCAGAGTGTAAATTTATGCAATTGTTGTGATATTGGGTTCCTTTTGGGTTTTTTGTTGTTTAGGGTATTTTTAGGGATTTTGTTGTTATGTGTGTTTGTGTGTTGGTTCTTGTTAGGTTTATTGTTTTTGAATTGCTTGGTTTATAATGTCCATTGGTTTTTTGTTCATTGTTATTTGCTTCTTATAGGTTGTTTATAAATATGATAGGTTTCTTTCTTAGCGCTGTTTGATTATGTTGGTGGATAAAGGTTCAACCAATAAATGTATAAAGGTTTGTGATTCGTGGTTTGATGTGGTTTTTGTGTAGATCTCTCTCCTTTTTTTTTGGTGTGTTTGTTTTGTCGTCGTGTGGGTAGTTTGTATGTTCGTGTTATTTGTTTTGGTTTTTGTGGGGGTGTTTATTTTTTCTTCCCTTCTCTTGCGCTCTTCTTCCGTCTTCAATGGAAAATGTCAAGAAGGAAATACTTGTTTGTTGTCTTTGCTTATTGTTGGGCTTCTTTTTATGAGGTTAGTGTCTCTTTCTCAAACGAGAGTCATTTTACGGTAGGAGGTGGAGGATCTTATAAATGTTGAGAGAGATTTTTCTAACAGGATTTATATGTTTTATGTTTTTGAGTGAGTGTTATAGGATTTATTCTCGGTTCCTCTGGATGTTTGTTTTTTGCGTTGATGAAGGCGATGTGTTAAGTGAGGTGCGAAGAGTGGCAGATTAGTGATCGTTGTTTTTTTTTACTTATTAACGTCAGAAAGAGTAGGCGTTCTTTTATTTCTTGATGATCTTACACTTTATTAGTAGTGCTGTAAGGCAGTGTCTAGTTAGTTGTGGGGATGCCTATTCCTTGGGGGGTATTATAGGGGGTGCTGTTTGATACAATGCTAATGTCATATTTCTCGTTATGTGGCTATTTGTTTTGTTTTTTTGTTCATATTGGTCCTGATGGGTTTCTATAGGAAAACTTGTGGGGTCGGGGGGGCGGGTGGTTGTTTTTTTATAGAGTAGCAAAATTACAATTCTTTATGAAGTTTCGGGTGTCTATGGACGGTCTTTATGGTTGGTTGTAAGTATTCTCATATGGGTGTTTGTTGCGGGTAATTTTTGTTGGTCGGGGTAAATAATTAAGAAATTTTTTTTGTGGGCAGATCAGTTCTTTAGGGTTTGGATAGTGAGATTCTATGTGATTGTGGTTTTTTTGGGGTGGGGAAGTGTATGTTGGTGTGATTGTTAATTTTATTTTTCTTTTTATTTTATATTTATTGAATTTTTAGGTATTGCAGATGAAGTTTGTGGTCAGCTTTGGTTTTTTGTTTTTGTGGGTTGGTGTCTGGGTGTTCGGGTGGTGTGATTGGTGTGTTGATGTTGATGGGATTGAATTCATGTAGTGTTCGAGTGTTTGATATAGGGCTAAAGGTGCTTTGTCTGTCGATGTGGCGCGTTTACGTTTGAAGACTGTGATGGTGTTGTTTTATTTGTGATACATTTGTGGTGTTTGTTTTGGGGGGTGGGTGTTGTTTTTTTTTTTTTTTGTTTGTTTTGGGTGTGTTTGTTGTTTGGGTGTTGTTTTTGTTTGGGTTTTTTTTTGTTTTGTGTGTTGTGTGTTGGTTGGTTTTTGTGTTTTGTTGGCATCGGTGGTGTTTTGGGTTTGTTTGATTTATTTGTGTTGTTGTGTGTGGGTTTTGTTGTTTTGTGGGTTGTGTTGTTTGGGGTGTTTTGTGTTTTTGTTGCTGGTTGTGGTTTGGTGGTGTGGTGTTGTTTTGTTTTGTTTTTGTTTGGTTGGTTTTGGGTGGTTTTGTTGCCTTGTTGTGATGGGTTTTTTTTTGGTGTGTTTTGTATGTGTGGAGTAATTGTTTATATGTGGTTGGGTTGTTTTTTTGTTCTTTCCATGTGTAGCCGATTTTTTTATTGCATCTATAAATGCGTCAACCCATGTTGCATTTTTTTGAAATGCGTACAAAGATTCTTACTATTGATTATAGCGAGGTTGTTTGCATGTTTCATCAGTTATTTATGTTCGAGCTAATAATGTAATTTTGCTTAAAGAAGATTGTTTGTGTTTTGTCCCTATGGGTTTTTATCTCGAGTTTATTTGGTAACGTCTCTGAGTTTTATAAGTTTTAGGTTTGTGTGTAATTTTTTAGTATCAGAATTTAATAATTATATGTTAAGGAATGATTAATTATAGTTTCAATTGGTATTTAGTCTATAATGAACGACGTTTTCATAAATAAAATACTTATTACTATCTAATTACATTAGTTTCAATATGTATTGTTTGTTTCCCTTTTTCCTCAAACTAAGCTTACATTTGTTGGAGTGAGTTATTGTTCAGTTAGGCGAGCATAATTACGCTAGGTTTGGAGATGTCAACACAAAACCTATCCGAAGAATTCTAGACTAGTGATATTAAAATAAAGTATATCTATAGGGCTGTGGGTGTATTAGGCTTTCATATGTTTCGTCAAAACCATTCATAACTTCTTTATTACTTAATATGAATTGCATGAATTTAAGCGCTATATGTAAATTAAGGTTACAATGAACAAGCTGGCTATTGGTCTTATAGAGGTTAAACTTTTAGTGATTTAGAGTTTATGTTATATGATATATTAAAGGGCTCAATGATTAACTTAGTCCTTGTGATCAGTATGTGGCTTGTCCGGATACTGGTTTGAGGATTAGTGAGAATTAATTTTCCAGCGTTGTCGAAATTTAGCAATCTCTATAGGAATGGGATAAGAGAGAATATAGTTGTCATGGCTACAATTTTATTTGGTGACCTTTATTTAGTTGTATTAGCGTCAGAGTCGTCTGGAATGTAGATTGTTTAATAATCTCACTCGGTTTTTGGTGGGATGTTGGTCGGAACGTTTGGTCATATAAATTCATTACTAATCTTATGGGTTTTTTATTTAGTGCTGTATTACTGGAAGTATTTCACGGTAAATGGGAGTATCAATTAATCATCCATCTTTTAAATGTGTAGGGTTGCCTTGGCTGGAGACTATGTTAATGAGAGGTTCATTAAAAGTGAAGTGAATTTGTTTCAGATATTTTTTTGCGTAGAGTTTTTTGGTTTTTACTTTTTTGGATGGGGTTGTAATGTTTTTTTTAAGTTCTTTTTGATGTGTTTGATGAAATAGTTTCTTATTGTTTCTGGTTTGTTTTTATGTTGAATTTTTGTATGGACGATAAATGGAGTTATTGACGGTATGCAGGGGTGTACTTTGTATATTTGTTGATTATATATTTGTGGTTTGCTAGATTTTTTTTTTAGGTGTGATAATCTGTAGTTTTTCGGTTTTTCTGTGGTGTTGGGCGCTCCTTAGTTAGGTTTAGTTATTTGAAGTCATTGTGTTTGATATCTGCGGGTTTATTTGGATTGGTTTGTGTTGTCTGCCTGCTTGGGCTCTTAAACACAAGTATACTCTTCTGATGCGCTAGTTGTTTTGGTTAGATTCCTTTTTTCAGTTCGTGTTGGTTATAGGTGTTTTCGTTTTTGTGGACTCTAATATCCGTGCATTTATCTTTTTTACGCGTGTTTGGGTTACTTTTGTTTTATCGAGTTCAGGTCTGTAGCTTATATATTGTTTGAGGGTAGCTTTGGGGTGTGTCCGAGCTGTTTTGAAGTTTGGGTGGTTTTCTTTTGGTTGATTTTAAGCGGAGCACTGATCGATTCACTCTTTGGTGGGTTTTTTTCCTCTGTTTGGCATAATCAACGGTTTTTTTTTTTAGTACTTTAGGGTCATGGTGTGTGGTTCGATTATCTTCGACTTTTAATTCCTTCTATATTAATGTGATAATATTATAGATAATAAAGTAAGGAGCATCGATTTATTTCTAGGTTCGTTTTTTTAAAGATCACTCATCGCAAATAAATTCAAAGTATGTCCTGTTTTTTTGACGACTTTTGTATCTTTGGTACATTGGTTTTGTTTTTAACATCTTTGGAGATTTATGTGTTTTGGCGTTTTTTTAGTGGTATGGCCGAAAGGCAATCCTGCCCTAATGTTCTTTAGAGGAAATTGAATATAACACTTTTTATTTGAGAGTTTCCTATTCACACATAGTGTAAATGTCATGTCTATGTTTATATGATATCTGAAAATGCCAATTGTTAGATGTGTTTTTATATTTTAGTTTTACTTATTTCTTTTATTTTTGGGGTTGAAACTAGCCTTTATTTTTCTAAAAGGATTATTTGTTGTAGTAGGGTTATTGTGTTAGTATAGTTAGTTATATATAATAATATATATTAATATTTTTATATTGGTTTAAGTATATGATGGTATATTTATAGAGTTTTTTATTTCAAATGTCTAATAACTATGAATCATGGCAATAAATGATTTATTATGGTAGAGTGTTTCATTTTTTTATAAAATATATGGTTTTCAGTATCATGAAAACATTATTGTTTGTTTGTGTACAGTCAATGGTGCTAGTTAAGAGGTATAAGTAATTTGGTTCTGATGATATGATGTAGAAGATTAATGATAGAGGGGTTTTATGGGTGTGTACTAACAGATATGATATATTTTTGATTTTGTGAGGAGTTATCTATATTGTTTTATAAGTAGAAATATACAAGAGGATAAATACATTGATTTATGGTAATTTCATAAAAATATATGATGTATGATTAATTCTCGTATTAGTGAGTATAGATGATCTCTAGTTCTACTTTTTTTAATTAAACGAATAATTTTGCTGTTTCATTTTATGTTATAGCTATAAAATAGATGTACAGTCGAGATATATATAAAATAATATTTTGGAAGATTGTAGTTATTGATTGTTATTTATGTAAATCACGCTGAGTTAGAGATTTTAATATTTGTGTCTTGTGAAGTCAATGCTTATCAAAGGGCCACTTAGGGTCTTTGATCTTCTAGCTGCTAAATTGCAGCTTTTTTGTGGATATGGTTAATAAGAGGCCTTAAGTATTAAATTTGTAGGGATTTTGGATGGAATATTGGCTAGTTGATCTATTATGCAAGTTAGCTCAATATAAGAAATTTAAGTGATTATATAAATGTATATATGATGGAGAGTCGCGCATCGGCTTCTCGCTGGTATGATGTTAATGTATATATAGTCGATTCCGGAACAGAGCTGAGAGGGACTATTTGTATGATCGAGAAGCCGTATATATTATAATCATGGGTATATTTGACGGTGTGGGAGGAAGCGTTAAGGGAAACACATGTGATGTGACGTATAGTGTGTACCACTCACAATAGATTGGTATCGGCTCACTGTCCATTCTCAGTTTCTGCTTAGGTAGACATTGCAGTATATAACGATGTTATGTAGTGAGCGGCTGCCATGTAACGCGTGGACGTCGCGTTTGGTGATTATTTTTGGTTGCGACTCTCTCTGTCTAGCGGGTTCTTCAGCTCTCCTGGACCTTGTTCATGTTTATTTCCTTGTTTTTCCGAGTCTGGATGAAAGGTTTTGTTTGTTTTCTTTGTGCTATTTTTGCTCGCTTCGGCTCGATGTTTTTGGCTTGTTTATTGCTAGGGTTCCTATGCCTGTTATGCTTTATGTGGATTAGAGGGTTTTGGGTGATGCTTGGTTGAGATTCTCGTTAAGTCCCTTTCAGATCTGCAATCTATCTGTTCTGCGCACTAACGGTTTTAGTTTTTGTTGTTGGTTTCTGTGGTTTGGGTTTGGGGGGGGGTAGGGAGGTTTTTTGGTTCCGTATCTCTTTAGCGATGGGCCAATTGCGGTTAGTATTATTCTATTGGAGGTTGCCTTGGCATTCGAGTCCTTTTTGCCACACGGCAACTATGTTGCGATTTGTCAGTGGGGCATTCTTTGTGATGGCGGTTGGTTGAATGAGTGTGTATGATTTTTTGCGTGGTGAGTACTGAGGGCGTTGGTGTTCGGTGTTGTATTCGTGGTGGTGTTGGGTGGTGCATAGTCTTGTTTATTGGGACTGACGGACTGTGCAGAGAGCCTTATTTGTTGTTGGACCGCCTGGTTTCGCCTAACTTTGTGTCTTCTTTATTTTAGATCGAGGTCGGTTTAAGCTCTAAGGTCTCAGTTGCATCAGGTAGTTGTTTCCTGGCTTGGCGTGTTAGATATTGTGTGTGTAAAATAATAGCATCTGGTCTGTAGCGGTTCATGTCTGGGGTGCATTAGCTCGCTGAGCGAATTCTGCGTCGGTCGATGTGTGCTAGTCAGGTTGAATTAGTTGTTTTTTCTGTATCGACAGTATGGTTTTTGTTTTTTTGTGTCTAGAACTCTTGTGGTTTTTGTTGGTTTATTGTCTGGGGGGTTTTGAGGGGGTTCTTATGTTCATGCGTTTGTGTATTAATCTGTGTAGTCAATACTCGGGATGGTCCCTCTGTATACTTTGTCCGAGCTCCTTGCTTAGGGTTGAGCAGGTGGTTTTATTCCAGTGTTTTGTAAGCCCTTATGCATATGATATTTCGGTTTGTTTATTGTGGTTCTAATTGTTCAGTCTAATGGGTCGGGTTTGGTTTTTGTGTCTGATTATGTAAGACTTGTTGGTTTCCAATAGTTGTTTGATTGTGAGTGTTAGATTATATGGATGTAAATTTTTTCACTAGTTTTTATGAATTTTGTATGTTTGTTTGGAGAATATTTTTTTGAAGAATTGGTGTGGGATCGTAGCTTTGGGTGACTTTATGCTTTTCGGCAGTTAGTTGTGCATTTTTGAGATGAGTGGTGTCTCTTTGTAGGTGTTTTGCTTTGGTTTGGGGGTGGTTTATGTTTTCTGTTGTTTTTTGTGTTGGGAAGTTTTTTTGGTGATTTTTCGGATTTTGTTTGGAGTTGTTTGGGGGTGTTGGGTTTGTTTTGGGTTTAGCTGTTTTTGTTTTTGTTTTTTTTTAGTATTGTTGTTAATGTGGTTGGGTGTTGTGTGGGTTTTTTGCAGTTTGATTTTTGGAGGTATGCTTTTGTTTTTTTTGTGTTTTTTATTTTATTTGGTTGGGTTGTGGGTTGGGGTGTTTGGGGTGTTTTGGGTGTTATTTTGTTTTTGGTTGGGTTGTTTTTTCTGGGGGGTATGAATTTTTTTGTGTGTGTTGCGGACTGGTATATATGGCAATAGTGGGATGCTTTGTTCAATTGGTGTTCTGTATTATGTTTTTTATTTTTGTAGAAGGGAATATGTTCTAAGTTTAGTATGGTTCATATCACTCTTTTGATTGTATATGTATTTCAATCTGTGCTTGGATTTGTTTTGGTTGGTGTTGTTGCTGGTTTCTTAGTTTTGTTTTGGTTTGTCGGTTGATATGGTTGGAGTTTGGCTTGGTTTGTTGCTGCATTTACTTAAATATAAATTAATCTTATGTTATGTGTTTGTAGAGACGGATTTTATTCTGTGCAAATAAGTGGTTGGCATTAGTATTGTTTAGTTACTTTTTGTCGTTTTGAGATTGATCTTATCATTTAACTGTAAAATAAGAAATAAAAATAAGTGCTATAGTAAATGTGGGTTGTAGGAATATTGGAGAGAGATTGGGGGGTGGATGTGAAGGACGATATGAGTATTGTTGGTATATGTGGAAAATCGGGGGCATGAGCGTAGTGGGGTAATCTGAAGAAGAAGTGTATCGGAGAGGATATTATGAGGAGAGAGAGAGAGAGAGGAGATGGAGGTGATTGGGGGGGTAGTAGTAGTATATTTGGGTAGGGTACGTTATGGGGGTGTTAAGGGGTGGTGTAGGTTAATGAGAGTATAAGGTTTCTAAGGAAATTGATATGTTTATGGATGAGAATGTATTGAGATGTTGTTTTATATTGGTTACATTTAGTGGAGAGTTGTTGATGATTGTATTGGCATACAAGTGTAGTTATTATTTGTTATGTTTTATATTTTCCATCAAGAATAATTTTTATATATAATAGAGTTGTTTTATGTTTTTTTGTGTGTTTAGTTAATTAGTGTCTTTTTTTTTTTGGTTTTTAAATTTATATTTTGTAAATTATATATTTTTAAGTAGAGTGTTTTCATGAGGTTGTTTTTGAAGATGTGTGTTTAAACGACATTAATTTGTTGAATAAAATTAGATGTTATTATGCTTGGTTATGATTTGCTAATAAGTATCTTTATGTTTTTTCTAATTATTGTTTTGATCAAAATAATATTTGTATATATAATTTTTGTAAATACTTAATCGTGTGGTTTTTGAGACCTAAATATAATGAACTTAGTTGGTTATTTTGTTGGTGTATTTTTTTATTGATTTTGTGCGATCATGGTGGAGGGGTAGTTTTGGGTTTCCTTGTTTCTTTGGCTGTTGTTAGATTTTTGAGATATTAGTTAGAAGTTGGTTTAAATTTGTTTGGTTAAGTGCAATTTGTACTGAAGATCCAGGGGCATTGCATACAAATCATGATAAGAGGGAGAATAGAGATGTTGTAGGTTTGATTTATTTGGTTTTGTGTTATATTGATTGGTTTTTATATTCTCTCGTATGGATGTTTTTTATAATGATGGGTGGAACCCCATGAGAAGGGAGAGAAGAAATACGGGGGCTGGCCTAGTTGTGAGAGTGTTAGGCTTAGTCAGAGATTTGTAAGTAACTAAACGTCAGGTTATAATTCTGTAATTTTCTTTGTTTTTGAGTCAATTGTATATTTTAGGTTTGTGATATTCTTGTTCTATTTGAATAAATTTTTTGCAGTTTTTATTTTTGGATAGAGGGCAGTTACTAATGTAATTGAATGTAGTAAGGTGATAATTTTTCATTGAATATTCCGGTTTAATCATGCTAGCTGAACTGGTTTGGTATTTTAAGAGAATCTTGCTGTTAATAGATAATGTTGGCGAGAATGATCAATTTAGTTTTCATAAAGATGGGATGTCAATTTTAAAGATGTCTCGCCTCCTTAAAAAGTCTATTGCTAGATTTAGGCTACAATATTTTTATATGTGAAATGCTCATCCTAAATGTAGGATACCAAAACAACCCTTTAGCATCTTGCTTAAACTAGCATAAACAATCAGTGGGCGGGAACGTTTGAAGCTTCAATTTATGAGGTGGGGTGTTCTTTTTCTGGCATGGCGCAAAAGTTTTTGTGAAATGAGCTGGGTATATCCAATTATAATGATAAATTAATAAGTTTAATTAAATAGGTGTAATAAGAAGTGAATTGAGCTGTTAGGATTGTGATGGGATCATGGGGTTTTTTATCTATAATATTATTTGGTATAATTGTTGTAAATAAAATATTAAGTGCAGAGAGAACAAATTATAGTAAGAAATGTGGTGCTATTGACTAAGGATGTGTCAGAGATAAACATGGAGAAGAGAATATTATAATGAATATTAAGAAATGATATTAATGATGTTGAGCAGAACGTTTAGCTGAAAGAGAGAGGTTTTTTAGGGATTGTGTGTGTTCTGGCTATTAGAAAATTTTTGTTATACTCTCTTTATAAAGTTTTAGGTTTTTGAGGGGCGGGGGCGGTCGATATTGCCGGCCCCCTATACCAAGTGGTTTAGTTCTCCTGCCAGCTGTGATTTTCTTTGCTTTTGGGTGTCTGGTGGCAAAAATTGTTAGTGACGCCATACTCATTGCTATATAGGTTTTGCTTGAGGGTTCTCTTGTGATTGCGACACGCTTTAGGTATTATATGTTATTTTTTATGTTTCAAAACTAAAATGTGATGTTATAGGAAGTTTATTTTCATCTTGCAATTAGGATGGCTTATTAAAATTAGGAATGTGAATGAATGAGGGTATTACAGTGGATAGAATTTAACATTATTTTTATTTTTTTTTATATAATATTTATTTAGTGTTCTATTTGTATAGGGACATCTTTCATGTGGTCGAAGTTTGTTCGTTTCGAATTTGGTGTTATTTGTGTGGGGGGGGGGGGGGGGGGAGCCCTATTGTGAGGGGGGTTGTGGGGTGGTGATCGATTTCGTTGGTTCTTTTTGTTTGTTCGACTATGCATGATGCGGATCGTTCTTCATTCCGGTTTGTCGGCTTGATCGTTTTCGGGTCTGGCGGTTCTGTTGCAAGAAAATCTTGGGGTGGCGTTTTTGCCTTGCTAGTGATTGGATAGGGCTTTTGTAGGTGATTCTGTTAAATATGGGAGGATAGATTGAAGCTCCGTTGAATAGTGTGTTGGCTAATTGAATTTTTGTGTGTTTATATGGGAGAAATTGACTGAGTGAAGCTGTGTGTTTTGTGTGAAAGATCATAGTAAAAATGTTTTTCTTGTGTTAATTTGTTTTGATTTTTTTTTTCTATTAAATAGATAATAAATATTATTAAAAGAATTCTATTTAAAGTTGAATTGCTAGCCGATGCTTGAATGTGTATATATATGATATAATGTGATAGATTGATTTTGATTTAATGTATAAACTTATGTAATATGAAGGATTATGATGATTTTTAGTATATGATTATTTATATTACATCTATTCTGATTTATTGAGAGAGAATGAAATATATGTTTAAGATAATAGAGAAAATAGTTCTAATCGGTTTATATTATATAAATGTCGAGTTCTAGCGGTAGAGGTTCAGATTCATCATCTTTCAATGGGTTTTATCTCTTTTTTTGTTATATGCTTTTAGAATATATGAGAAAATGAATCTTTCCTTATAGTGTGGTATTCAATACTATGCAATATTCAGATATTATGTTTGTTATTCAAATTATTAAGATGAGAATTGTGTTACAGAATCATATCATTCAAATGCTTCTAGTTTGTGTTCGAATATCTATCGGGTATATCTGCATGTAGACTAAGTGTCTTTGTTTTTTGTGTTATAAGTTGCTTTATGCATGTGTTTTCGTTGATTGTTTATTTATTGCTTTTGTTTGCTTTCTATTCATTGGATGCTTCGTTAGAGAGTTACTGAAGTAGTATATTGTTTCCTAGTAAAAATTTTTGTTGTTAGTAGATAAATTATTGTGTTGGTTTGAGTGAGAATGTCGAATATTTATTGTATGACATGGGTTGCTCAATACAAATACTCTGATATATTATTCTTGTCGTTTTCGGGACGGCGTTTTTTTTCTTTGTTATATCTTTTTGAGTGTTTGTTGGTTTGATAGAGTAACAGATTTTTTTTTAGTGGTAGATTAAATATTTTGAGGAATTTATTATGTTAATGTTCTACTTATGATATCGTTATTGGATAGTTGTCAGATATGCATTATAATTGAGATCGTCTTGAGTTCCGCGCGGTGTCAAAGCGTTTATGATGCGCGTAGGAGCTCAACGGGAGGCGTAGATTTCAGGCTTTTTAGATCGAGTTTTTTGGGTGAGGAGTGAGTTGTTTCGTGTTTCTGGGCTACTTTGATGGCGGTACTATTTTTTTTACTGGCTCTCTTCTACTTCGTTAGACTTAGTTAATGGTGCGTATGGATTAGAAGAATGTGTTATAGTTTCTGACATTTGGGGGGGCTATACGTTTTGATGTGTTTTTGGGGTATCTGAGAGTATTATTGAGTCTGGTATTAATGTTTAGACACTTGCAATTTGGAGTTAAGACTAATCACATCACTAAGAAACCATCTCTAATTACTACTAACGTCTGCCCCCGTCTTGTGCTAGAGTGTGTTCTGTTGATTGCGATTGTTATTTTGTGGTAGGAAGTGTGAATTAGTATGCCGGTCAGTTTTTGTTTTTGTTGTTTTGCTAGTTCAATCTAGACGTGATTCTGAAGTTATGTTTTTTTTTGGGTATGTTAGGGTGGAATTATGATTAGTTTCTTTTGTTAATATATGTCTTCTCAAATGTTTTTGATGCGTTTTTCGTTTTTTTGCGGAAAGTAACATTAGGCTTATTGATTGAGTTTTAGGATGTGTATGTATGGAGGGACTATGGACGTTGGTGGTTTGCATATCTGCACTTTTTTAGCATCTGTTGTGTCGCTTTGTGTCAACTCTTTGTGTTTTGGTTGTTTTTTTATATGTTTTTATTTGGCGATTGTTTTTTCAAGGAGGCTGCTGATTGCTTTTTATCCTATGTGTCAATAATCTAGTATATAGATCGGACATGATTAATATGGAACGTCATATCATAGCTTATTTTTAAATCAACTGCATGAGACTAAGATTTTCGTTTGGGACAACGTTTTTACTACTTTTAAGCAGCTTTCTATAGTTTAAAAATATTTGTAACTAAAAATGTTTACTACTTTAGGAGCCTACTTATATAAATTTTTTTGCAAAACAGTTTAAGTTATGGACACTTGACAATTTTGAGTTAAGAAATTAGTGGATCACATCATTAAGAACACATCTCTAAGACTAAATAACGACTCTCCCTCTTCCTATTGGGTTTGTGGTCAGTGCTGATTTTTTGTATGTTTTTGAGATGTGTTTTGAATATGGCTGAAGCGCATGTGTTTTGGGGTGTTTGATTCATCAGTAAGTCTTTGTTATTCTATTGCTTTAGGGTGGTGATTGGTATATATGGGTCCTATGTACTTTGTCGCAGGATATGTACTCGATAATTGATATGGTGATGAGGTTTGAGTTGTTGGGGTGGTTGGGTGTTCCTTGAGAGCCGACGGGATTGGTCTGTTAGGGTGTTATCTTTTGGTTTTCATTCGTTGACCGTTTTTTGTTTTTTGTATTGTTGTCAGTGATGGTTTTCGATGTTTGTGCAGGCTTTGAGCTTTTGTTTTGTGTTGCTTTTAGTTTGTCTTTTGCGAGGTCGTGCTATAGCTAATGATGCTGGATTCAGTGTTTATTTACTTATTGGATGTATGGGTTCATTATTTGTTATGTGCGATGATTGATCGTGTTGGTAGCGGCTCTGATACTTTGTTGCTCATATGATTTTGGACAGGTGTCTCGAGATTGGGATTGGGTGTATACTTGCTGTCTTTTTTGTGTCTTAAGTGTGCAGACGACGAGAAGTCTTTGCTCTCTGTCTCATTTTTTCTGGTATTAGATTTGACTTTGTATGTTCGGATTGGTTGTATTGTGAGGCTTGTCTGAGGGGTTGGGGGGTAGTTATTGGTTTTGTGTCGCTGTTTGTTTTTGAGAGTTGTTGGACATAGATTACTTTACTCTGAGTTTTTTTGAGATAGTTGTTTGCTTATTTTTCTATGATGGTGTGTTAGGTTTTGTCTGGATTTGTCTTTGTTATATGATGTGATGGGGGGCGTTATGGTTAAGCAAGTTATGTTTTTATAATTATAGTGTAGGGGGGATATCTATTTTTGTACCTGAGAAATATAGTGATGTGAGGTACGATGGATGGAAGAGAACTGGTGTGTTCGCACTTTGGTGGTTTATTTTAATTTTGAGGGTATGTGTGTTTTGTATGTTTGATGTGTTCGTTGGTGGTGTCAGTTGGGATTTTGTTTTTGGGTGGGTTTTTTTCTGTTTATCGGTTTGGTGGTTCTCATTCTGTGGGGGTTTATTGGGTTTAGATATCCTTTGATGTTTTTGGGTCATTAATTGTTGGAGTTTTTTCGCGGTGTTTTTGGTCTTTAGTGGGGTTGCGTTGCTGTGTATTGGTTGTCTGTTAAGTTGGTTGCGGTGTGAGTATTGGGTTGTGGGTACTTTCGGGTTGTTCTTTGTGGTCAGATAGCGCCTGTCTAAATCAAGGCGCTAGATTATGTTAATATAGGGAGCATGGGTTGTGATTCGTGTTGAAGTTTTGTCGTTATGAGCGTGTAGATTGTTAAATGAGATTTGTTATTTGGGCTCTTTATGCGGATCTTTGTGATGGTTCTTGGTGTGGTGTGTCTTTCGTTTTTCAATTTTTGAAGACTAGTTAAAATGTTTTGCTGAGTTTAGGGATATTGCGTTGCTGATTTGGTTGAGCTGAATGTTTCGAGGCTTGTTGGGGTTCAAAAGATGTTAAGTTTGTGGTTAAGATGGTTCTTTCTAGGAGAAGTGTGTTTGTTTGGAGTGTGTTATGTAGGTGGATTGGTGGTGGGTGTAGAGTGGTAGGTATTGGTTTTAGGGGTATTACAGTGGTTTGTGATAGAGTTATAAGTGTTCTGACTTTCGTTTTGTCTAGTTATGAGTATTTAAGGCTATTTGTGCGTGTATCTGAAGTGGCTCTTATTGTAGGCTATGGGATGATGTTTTTGTGGATGTATTTGCGAGTTTTATTTTTTTTTTGTTATAGGCTTTGATTGAGTTTAGGGTAAACGTATTGGGACAGCGTAGGGCTGGATTTTTATTGGTGTTGTTTGGGGGGTAGAGTTCTAGTTTTTTTTTGTTGGAGTTTTTTGTTCGTGCTTTGTGTTTTTCCTATTGATAGTTTTAGTATTTGTCGTTTTAAGTATGATGAGATGTCGGGTGGACGTCTTGTGGGGGGGTTATTGCACTTTTATTGGGATTGTTTCATGAGAGTGTACGTGGATTGATTTTGTAAGAGTATTGGAGGTATTTCTGAATAGATATGGTTTTTTTTGATTGTGTTATGGTTGGTGTTGGTTTAGTGCAGGTTACGTTTGGTATTTTCTTTGACTTGATCGAAAGTGCTTATATATTGTTGTAATTGTGTGTAGTTTTATGACTCAGTAAGAGTGCATGATGTTATTGTTTTATGTCTTATTGGGGGATTTAGACGGAAGTTGTTTTAACCAGTAGCTTGGCTTGTTTGTCTTTATGGAGTTTCTCTAGTCATTTGTTTTGGTTTTGTGAAAGGTTAGTGATGTTTGGTTGTTTTATGGTTACCTTTTGCGCGTTTCTCACGCATTGTTAGGAGGTTTCAGGATATGCAAATTCGGTGCTGCTTGCCTTGAGTTCTTGTTTGGCATCAGTGTGTGGCTTGGAGTTGGTTGTAGAGTTTGGTTTCTTGGGAGTGATCTCAATTATTATGAGTGTTGTGACTGTAATTTAACCAACGAAGAAAAATAGTTAATTAACTAGTAGCTCACCTATATATACTCGTGGTGATCAATTAGAGATAAAATTATCAATATTCGGTACTTCAGGATATGGTTTTTATTTGGATTAGCTTGAGTTCATTCACTTGATTTCTTTTCTTGTTAGCAGGAACCTTGTTGTTGCTATATGTTGGAACGAATTGTTTTATTTGAAGGCCTTTTGGCAGCATTGTTCTTTTTTTGAAATATCCCTCCAATTTTATCAAATAACAGACCTTACCAAAGCAAGCTCTGTCATAAGTTTTCCTTGAGTGTAGATCTTCCTTGGCAGTGGATCAGAGAACTCAAGTTTAAATGACAGAAGTGGTTACTTCTTCAATATTAATTTCCTCTATTGAATGCCATCATCCCATTTGCAGCTTTCACAAAGACAAAATCTGAAAATAATAAATAAACTTATTATAATAATAACAAACCATTAATATTGATATTTTTTGTGAAAAATATTTCATTCACCAATTTTTTGGCTGATTTGGATAAGAATTATGGAAATTAAAATGTCTTTCCATGAAACATTTCAAAGAACATCAAAAAAAAAAATGAAATTTTTTTGGTTTTTAGGAGTGAAGTTTTGTAGTTTCCAACTGTTTTCCTTTAATTGAAGCAAAAAATTTAGAAAATTAAAACTTAGAAGACCGATAATCATTTTAGAAAATCTGAAAAAAGTGATGAGGAGTGTAAATTATGTCCAAGTGGATATCGTTCATGCAGTATTTTAAATGCACAGAACCTCCATTCTAAACAAAATAATTTCAAGAAAAATTAAAGTAGAATGACTACAAAATTTAAAAAATAGGGAAAAATTCTGGGTTTTCAACGAGAACTTTGGCTTGAAAATATCGAACAATAACTGGAAGAAGATGACATAATTTAGAAAAATAGAAAATGTAAAAACCTATACAATACAAGTTGTAGAAGAGATTTGGACGAAAAATAGAGAGTGCTAGAAAGGAGGCCTTCGAAGAAGCAGAGAAAATTAGATCCGGGCAAAGAAGAAGAAAAGATGAAGTCAGAGGGGCAAGGGAAAGGTGAGAAGAATAAGAGCGGGATTATGACGTCATCATCTATTCGAGAGAGGGGATAGATGAATATCGAGGCGCGTGACCTGATTTTGATGATTATCAAATGATGAACCGTAAGAGTTTGTACTCAGATAAGACGCTGTGCCCATCTATTTCGTTGGAAAAAGTAGAAACTTGATGACTTTAATTGCTGTGTTTTCTGAGAAATAAATCAGAATTGATTATAATAATCAATTCAATCAAGAAGTGATGACTTTCCAAACAAAATTTCATTCTGAGATGAAGAATACTTCAACACATTACCTTTAAAGATTAGGCACAACATAAATCTCAAAAGCTATTAACATGAATCAATGGCACGACGGCGAGAAGGAGGAACAGGGGCATAAGAGAAATAGATTTTGCTGGTAATCCTAGAGTTTCAGAAGGAAGAGACAGCGGAGAGGCTATAAGGCAGATGAGAAGGGAGCAAAAAGCATATTCGGCAAAGATCTATTAACTAACTTCTTAATTTTGTACGAGGTATTTTTGAGTAATATTTATTGTATAAAGACCTACTTTTTTTAAATTTCTCTCTCCACATTTGCAGATAAGGCCAACTGTAATTTTATTTCATTAATTATTTCTAAAAATTACAAAATATTATAGTAAAAAATCATTTTTAAAATATTTTTTAAAAAATTATTAATATTATTTTAAAAATATTATTATTATTGTATGTAAATAATCATATTAATAAATATCTTTATAAAATATATTATATTATATTTTTTAATAATATTATTATTTATTACGACATCCAGTTCGACCCCGATTCGACCGGTCGAATCATGAACCTCTTCTTCATCCGGTTCGTTATCCGGTCCGGTTTTCAAAACCTTGCTCCTTATACTAATTTTAATAAATAATAAGCCCTCTTTGAAATTTGTCCTAATTAATTTTTTTAATGAACAAATTAAATGAAGCTTTTTTTTTTAAAGATAAGAAAAATAGTTTTCTTTTATTTGTTCATTTTCAAAATAATAATAAAAATTAAAGGAAGCTATTTAAAGCTTGAATTGGCTAGCCATCGAGCTTGAGTGTATATAATAATAATAATAATAATAATAATTAACTATGAATATGAATATATGATATGATAAAATATAATACATACTAATTCGATTTATGAGAGAGAATGAAAAATTAAATAAAATAAAATACACTAAATAAAATACACTAGCATATCAATTCACTCTCATAGATATCAAATCTTAGAAATAACAAAAATAACTTCATATTTACAAACATGCATACAAATATACAAAAAAGATAGAAATTTAAGAATCAAACCAGTTCAATACTCAACTGCATGAGACTAAGGCTTCGTTTGAGACAACTTTTTTATTACTTTCTAAAGCAGCTTCTTAATACAAAAATTTCTAGTTTAAAAATATTTTGTACTAAAAAATAGTTTTAGAAAGCAATAAGAACATTGTGCCAAACAAAACCTAATACTTCGTTCGGGACGGCTTTCTTATTGTTTTATAAAACAATTTTTTAGTACAAAAATTAAATTATTTGTACTATAAAACTATGTGAAGAAGCATTAAGAAAGCAGTCCCCAACGAAGCCTAAAGCTCACAAGCAAATCACTTTTTAAGAACACTATCATCCATGTTTACTCCCTCCTCAAACAAACAAAAAAAGGAGCCTACTTATATAATTTTTTGCATACAGCTAAAGTTATGGACACTTGACAATTTGAGTTAAGAATTAAGATCACATCATAAGAACACATCTCTAATTACTAACTAACGATCTCCCCCTCTTCTATTTCATCATTTTTTAGGACTGAAATATGCGCAGGTTTGTGATCATCAAAGTCATCATCTTTGAGGAATAATCCAAACTCTTTCAAAACATAGAAGAGATGTTTGGACAACCCATACCCTTTAATTCTTGCATCACCTTTTTATAGTCATTCATTTCAACTGTTGCTTCCATCTGCATAACAAAGATCGACATGATTATATGGAACGATCATATCAAGCTTATTTTTTTAATTCAACTGCATGAGACTAAGATTTCGTTTGGGACAACTTTTTTACTACTTTCTAAAGCAGCTTCTCTAAGTTTAAAAATATTTTGTACTAAAAAATAGTTTACTACTTTCTAAAGGAGCCTACTTATATAATTTTTTTTTGCAAACAGTTAAAGTTATGGACACTTGACAATTTGAGTTAAGAATTAGGATCACATCATAAGAACACATCTCTAAAGACTAAATAACGATCTCCCCCTCTTCTATTTCATCATTTTTTAGGGCTGAAATCTGAGCAGGTTTGTGATCATCAAAGTCATCATCTTTGAGGAATAATCCAAACTCTCTCAAAACATATAAGGAGATGTTTTGACAACCGAGATCCTTTAATTCTTTCATCACCTTTTTATAGTCATTCATTTCAACTGTTGCTTCCATCTGCATAACAGAGATCGACATGATTATATGGAATGGTCATATCAAGCGTACTCTCTTCTCATTAGACAGTCTCAGATGGAAAAATACTGACCTTTTCTAAGGCAAGACGAGAAGCTTCTCTTTCCTTCTTAATCTTCATTATGAGCTCAGATTTTGCCTTTTGATTGACAACACCTTTAATTTGTGCTTCAAGTCTTATTTCTTCTGTTAAATAAGAACATACAGATTATAAAATAAAATAACAAAAAATGCTGAACAGTAAAAGAAACATTCCATGTATTAAAGTTTTTATTTGCTGCAGAATTTTTTCTTACCTTCATTGTATACTTTTGTCAAATTTTCCTTTTCTTGTTGCATTCTAAATGCTCGTTCTTTTAACCCCTAAACAACAAATTAAGAAGCTTTCGTAAGTTCATAGCTAATTAAGAATATCTCAAGCATATTTTGTTTCTTTCAATTTTAAATAGTTAAATTTTAGAATCGTTTGAAGCAATTTTCCATGCTACTTTTCAAAATAATTTTTATATCAAATTTTTTTTTGTAGAAGAGAGTTATTTTAAAAAGTTATAAGAAAACTATCTCAAATATAGCCTTCGTATTATCAATGAATATATTACAATATTGATAGATAAGTATTGCACGTACGATATTTGGAAGCTCTAGTTGTGCTTTCAAGATAGTATCAGCAAAGCGGTCCTTGAGCATATCAGTACGGAGGGATTTTGTAGGTGATACCAATTTTTTACACTCGGATTCATCAAATCCTATAATTAATAACCAAAGAACAAAACAATAACAGTTAACAGCTTGTCTTAGCCATCATTTGAAATATTTTATACCTCCGTCTCACCATTAGAATCAGAACAATGCTTCTTCCTCAGTTCCCCAGCCGAGTTCTTGGAATCCTACAGAATTAACCAAGAAAGAAAATAGTTAATTAACTAGCTAGCTCACCTATAATAATACTGTGGGACCAATTAGAAGATAAAAGCTTACAATATTAGTCGCTACTTCAGATATGTTTTTATTTGGATTAGCTTGAGTTAGTTCACTTGATTTTCTTTTCTTGTAAGCAGGAACTTGTTGCTGCTTAGTACTCCTGGAACGAATTGTTTTATTTGAAGCTCTTTTGCAGCATTGTTCTGTTTTTGGAATATCTCCTCCAATTTTATCAATGACAGACCTTACAAGAGCAAGCTCTGTCATAAGTTTTTCCTTGAGTGAGATCTTATTGGCAGTGGACATAGACCTCAAGTTAAAAGACAGAAGTGGTACTTTCTTCATATTAAAATTTCCTCTATTGAATGCCATCGTCCTATTTTGCAGCTTTCACAACAGACAAAATCTGAAAATAATAATAAAACTTATTATAATATTATAACAAAACACGTATAAATATATGTATATTTTTTAAAAAAAGTATTTCATTCAACTCAATTTTTTGGCTGATTTGGATAAAAATATTGAGAAAAGTAATGTCTTTCCTGATGAAACATTTCAAAGAACACAAATTAGACGGGCTAAAGAAGAACATGATGCTCAGAGGGCAAGGGAAGAAGGTGAGAGAAGAAACAGGGAGCAGAGATATGACCGTCATCATCATCGACGTGAGAAATATCGAAGGCGTGACGGTGATTTTGATGATTATCATGATGAACCGTAAGAGTTGTAGATCAAAAAGCGCTGCCCATCTATCGTTTGAAAAAAAGTAAAAATCGATGACTTTCAATTGCTGTGTTTTATCGCTGAGAACCAATTTTTATGGAAAATTTGGAAATACTGCGCTTAATGTTTGATCTAATCGGGTAATCATGAATACAGAGACGACTCTTTAAGATGCTAAAAAAAAAAACCTCAAAATCTAAAATATAAGAAAACATTTGGGAAAAAAAAAAAGAAGTTTTCAAAAAGCAAAAAATTATATTAAGAATCATGAAACAATCAGAAAAAAAGTTGAGAGATAAATGGTTTTTTAAAAAGAACATCTTCTCAAAAATCATCAAGGGATAACACCAAATGTCCTTAAAATTTCTATAAAATATTTTAGAAAAACAAATCAGAATGATTTAAATAATCATTCAAATCAAGAAAAAGGTGATGACTTTCCAAACAAAATTTCATCTGAAGAAGAAATACTCAACACATTACCTGAAGAATTAGGCTGACAACATAAATCCTTCAAAAGCTATTACATGAAACTCAACAATGGCAACGATGGAGAGAGCGAGGAACAGGAAGCATAAGAGAAATAGATTTTGCTGGTAATTCTAGAGTTTCAGAGGGAAGAGACCAGCGGAGAGCTATAAGGCCAGAATGAGAAGGAGCACAAAGATAGCGGTAAGAAATGATCTGGAATAGCTTCCTCATTTATTGTACGAGGTATCGGTCTGTTACATTTAATTTTGCAGAATGGGCAACTGTAAATTATATATTTCATTAATAATTTTTCCAAAAAAAAAAAATATTATAGAAAAATTATTTCAAAATATATTTTTATAAATATTTATTAAATATTATTTAAAAATCTTATTATTACTGTTATTATGAAAAAATCATATGACAATTTATCATTTTAAAATATATTAAATATAATTTTTTTATATATTCATTATATCATATTTTTTGAATATATTTCCCTAATCTTAATTAAAGCATATATAAATATTTTGAAATTTACTTTAATTAAGATTTGGATCAGAATGTTATAATAAAAAAGTTATTACTTATTAAAAAATAGCTCAAACACTTGCAATTCAGTAAAGACAAAAAATAGGGCATCTCTTAATTGATGTGATCCGTATATAACTATACATTTAACTTATCTAAAATATAATTTAACTCGATCGACCTGAATAAATGACAGAATTTTTATTAGGTCCGGACACCTGACGTAGTTCTACATCCGGACATCAATAAAATGTAGTCACGTCCTCTTACTCTTTACCGCGCAGCCCGACGACCCAACCCGGACCGGAACCTAATATTGCTATGTATTAACTGATTTGTACAGACCAGTGTATTGCTAGGTTTTGCTCGGTATTGCTCGGTAACGAGAAATATCATTATGTCAAGATCAATACCTAGCAATATCGAGCAAAACCTAGCAATACACGAACATAGCAATATCGGGTTTCCATTCCGGGTCGAGTTGTCGGGCCACGCGGTAATTAAATAGTAAGAGCACGTGGTAACATTTTATTAGCGTCCAGACGTAGAGCTACATCAGGTGTCCAGACCTAATAAAAATGACATCGGGTTGGGTCTAACCCTGTGTCAACCGGAACCCGACCCATTTTTCAAACGAGACGAATCTAGAAACCCAAATCCGACCCGTTTTGGAAACGGGTTGGGTAGCTAACCCGAAAATTCTGGGACATCGGGTTTTCATGTCGTGTCAAATATTGACACCCCTATTGGGTGATAATAATTAAAGCTAGCATTTAATGAAATGTATATACAATTAATTACAATTTAAAATATTAACAGCAAACTTATAGAAATTAAAAGTAAAAGATAAAATGTTAACTAAATTAATGTGATTATTTAAATATAAATTGAATCATTAGTAGATATTTTGTTAAGAAGGCAATTCACCAATCTATCTTGTGTAATTATTCGCACATTCGAATGTTATTTATCTTCTATTTTTCTTTCTTTTTATTTTTTTTATTTTTCCTCGTATTGGAGATTATTATTATTTATTAAAATTGAATTGTAATTATTCTTCTTTATTTTTTATTGATCTCGTTATAATTGTGACTTCTATATCAAAATAAATTATATTTAGATATTATAATTAAAATTTTATCTTCATAATTTAAAAATTTTAGGATTTATTTTAAGTTTAATGCATGCAATATAAGTTGAAAAATAAGTTATGCTATGACTATTATAAAAAAACTTGGCTGCGAAATAGAATTATAGATTATTTGATGAATGCTATTTTAATTATTCATGCTGAGAAAGAAATATTTGATTGTATTAATAATAATCTAATAGCTCAACTCATTTAGAATATACATTATTGATTAGCACATGAAAAAAAAATTGAAAAAATATTTAAAAATTTAATTTATGCCCAATAGAAAAACAATTTCATATATACAAACATGCATGCAAATGTATAGAAAAAGACACAGAAATTTAAAAAATCACCTTATTTTATTACCACATCAGAATTCAAAGCAGTTCAATACTCAACTGTAGGAGACCAAAGCTCACAACCAAATTAATCACATTCTAAGAACACTGACATCTAAACAAAAAGAAGAGCCTAATTATTATAAGTTTTTACAAATAGCTATATGGACACTTTGCAATTTTGGTTATAATCACGTCAATAGAACATATCTTTGACGACTAAATAACGATCTACCCCTCTTCTATTTTACGACTGAAATCTGAGAAGTTTTGTAGTCATCAAAGTCATCATCTTTGAGGAATAATCCCAATTGTCTCAGAACATAAAAAGAGACGTTTTGACAACCGAGCCCCTTCAATTCTTTCATGACCCGGCTATAGTCGTCATTCATTTCAACTGTTGCTTCCATCTGCAAAACATAGAATTAATGACTTGAAATGGACATCACAGGCTCACTCCCTTCTTATGAGGCAGTTTGGGAAGGAAAAAACTCGATCACCTTTTCTAAGGCAAGACAAGATGATTCTCTTTCCTTCTTAATCGTCATTCTGAGCTCAAATTTATCCTTTTGAGCAGCAACAGCTTTGACTTATGCTTCAATCCTCATTTGTTCTGTTCAATAAGAATAGTTAAATTATAAATTAAAATAACAAAAATGTTGAACAGTAAAGAAACCTTCATATTATTAAATTTTTTATTTGCTGTAAATTTTTTTGCTTACCTTCTCTGTATGCTTTTGTCAATTTATCATTTTCTCGTTGCATTCTAAATGCACGTTCTTTTAACCCCTAAGCAACAAATTAAGAAGCTTTGGTAAGTCCATAGCTAATTAAACATTTACTCAAGCATATTTTGTTATTCATATTGAGCATGCAGACTTAGTATTATCAACGAATACATGACAATATCTGAGAGAGAATTAGTTCACGTACAATATTTTGAAGCTCTAGTTGTGCTTTCAAGAAAGTATCAGCAAAGCGGGTCTTGAGCTTAGCAACACTGAGGGCTTTTGTTGGTGATATTAGTTTTTCACATAGGGATTCATCAAATCCTATAATTAATAATAATAATAATAAAAACAATTAATAATAGTTAACAGCTAGTTTCAACTATCATTTTAAAGATTTTACTGCTCATCACCATTTGAATCAGAACAGTGCTTCTTACTCAGTGCACCAATCGAGTTCTTGGAATCCTACATAATTAACCAAGTAAAAAATATGTAGATTAGGTAGCTTGGTTGTTAAAATAATACTGTAGGATCAGTCAAAAGATAAAAACTTACAATATTAGCGACTATTTCAGATGATACTTTGTTTGGATTAGCTTGAGAGTTTAAATGGGTAACGTCCGATATACCATTTGCATTCTTCACTTTCTTCTGGACTTGAGCTATTTCACTTGATTTTTTTTTTCCTATTAGTAGGAACTTGTTGCAGCTTAGTACTGCTGGAACGAATATTATTATTTGAATCTTTTTTGAAGCATTGTTATGTTCTTGGAATATCACCTCCGATTTTATCAATGACGGACCTTACAAGAGCGAGCTCTGCCGTGAGTTTTTCCTTGAGTGAGATCTTATTGGCAGTGAACAGACACCTCAAGTTAAAAGATCGAAGTGGTACTTTCTTCATATTCAAATTTCCTATTTTGAATATCATCATCTTGTTTTCCAGCATATGCAACAGACGAAATCTGAAAATAATAATAATAATCAGCTGGTTATAATATCTATACTACTATATAAAAGTGGCTTGGGATTCCATTCCTAGCAAATCCTGATCGTTCATTTATAAATTTTAAATTAATCTGAAACATTGATTAATTACTCTTCAAATTCTTTATTTATAACACACTTAATAACTTCTTATACTACAAAACGTTTTATTTTCCCGTGCGTTTCATTTCTTTATATGTTTCGAGTTTCTTGTTATTAAATCTTCTAAACGTTTTAATTTCCCATCCGTTTCATTTTCCCATTATTAACCTATTCACGCGAACACGAAAGATGATACGACGGCTGTAGAAAATCGCTGGGCTTTCCAGCAAAACTTTGGCTTGAAGAAGTACTTGAATCAACAACAGAAGAAGATGACATAATCATTGAAAATTAGAAGAATTAAAACTTCAAAACCTAAAATCTAAGAAAACATTTAAAAAAAAGTTTTTTTTTTGGAAGCTAAAAAAAAAAAATAATGACGAGTGTAATAAACAGAATATCTTCTTAAAAATCAGAAAGAAACAAAACCAAATGTCCTTAAAACTTCAGAAAATTATTTTAGAAAAATAAAACATAACGATTAAAATAATCTACTAGATCAAGCAAAAGGTGATAACTTTCCAAACAAAACTTCTGCTTGAAGAAGAAATACCCAACATATCACCTCAAGAATTAGGTTGACAACAAAAATCTTTCAAAAGCCATTAAATGAAGCTCTTTAATGTAAACGATGGAGACAGCGAGGAATAGGGCGCAGTAGAGAGAAACAGAACTTTGCCAGTAATTCTAGGGTTTTGGAGGAGGAAAGAGACCTAATGTAGAGAGCTTTAATGCCAGATTGAGGAGAAGAAAGATAGCTGTGGAAGTGATATGAAACAACTTTTCGCATTTATTATAAGAGGTATCCGTCCGTTACATTTAATGATTGGAGGACCCACTTTTCATTAATTATTTTTAAAAATCCAACCTAAATTATATATTTCATTAGTTATTTTTTAATTAAAATCCAACCTAAATTACGAATGACATTAATTATATTAATTTTTTTAAAGAATTTTTTTTGTAAGTATATATCCAGATCATAAAATCATCATCATTTGGCTCAAAGCTCATAAATCTATTTTGAAAATTATATCATATTTATTGCTTGTATATTGCACTAATCATAATTAAGCATATCTAAAATTTTTGATTTATTTTAATTAAAATTTGGATTAGAATATTATAATTAAAATTTTATTTCTTATTTAAAATAGATCAATAATCACTAGCAATTCAGTGAAAAAAAAATTTAGCGCTCGAGCTTGTATCACATTGATGGGAATCAAATTTTAGAATCCTGATGCATCTTCGAGTGCTCAAGTCGATCAACCCCCAATTAAAACTACAATTGCACTTATTGATGCTTTGTTTGGGACAACTTTCTAACTACATTCCAAAAGAGTATTTTAATACAAAAATTTCTAATAAATTTTTTTCTACGAAAAAACTGCTTTAGAAAAAGTAAGAAAGTTATCACAAATGAAAATTTCTAAAATAAAAAATATAACCTGATTCTAAAATGGGGTTGGGTTCGGGTTAAAAAATGTGGCTAGTTTCTAAAATCAGATTGAGTTCGGGTTGACCCTACACCCAAAACCAATCAAAAGTTGACACGGGTCAGGGTCCGCTAGCGGCCAGCTTGCCTTCCTTTAGTTCCTTGCCATACCACTCGCCATTTTGCCAAGCCTAGCCCGCTAGCATGTGGAGAGTTGGTCTCGCCGAAGCCCATTCCAACGTCTGCACACACGCCTAACCTCTTAGCGGCCAGCCTCGATATATATAGCCGCCTTCAGTCTTCGCCACATTACATGTCCGACGTCCACCACGTGAAAGTTGAGTCTGACACCCGACAGTCGAGTCAATGCACTTACAAGAGCCACCGCCTCGCCTAACTGGTCTTCAGCGGCTCAACCTAGTCCTAGCCTGTTGCCCGCTGCCCAGAATTTGGATCAATTCGGATCAACCCGAACCCGATCTGCGGACCCATTTTGAAACCCCTACATAGATATTATTCAACATCATTCGGCTTATATTATGAATTTTTTTTCAATATTTTGATAAAAAATAATCGCTATTTAAATTTAAATTTTTAAATATATGAAAATTCTTGTATTTTACAACCCCATTATGTCATGCGAAGTGGTGCCGCGGCATGCAAAGTGGTCTTTCAAGTGATATTTGTTTTTTGAAAGAATCTGTTTAAGTTAAAGTCATACACTTTGAGATTTATCACTCGCATTACTTAAAAAAAAAAAACTTATATTTTAGTACTTATCTGTACAAATAAGGGCATATTAAAATATCATTTTCCAAAAATTTTGATAAAATAATTATAAATTTGAAATATTAAAATTTTTTAACAAATATTATAACTATTTTATTTATTTTATGATTGTTGCGTCATAGAGTAATCGCGGCGTTAGAGAAATATAATGTTTAATGTCTTAGCATTATATGAAGATCCAGCACACATGCAGATAAGAGAGAGAGTGTAGTGTTCATAAGAGACACTAGAATTTCAATTTTTACGTGGAAACCCCTAAAAAGGAGGAAAAACTATGGGGCATAACTCAGTTTGACTGAATTCACTAGTATTTACAGTCGATTACAAATGAGGCCCTTCCTTGGGAGAAGGCCTTGTATTAATGTCACAAATATACGTCAAATAGAGCGAATTACATGGTGGGAGTTACAATAATCAACATAGACATGTTTGTTTGGTTGGAAGGGCCATAGTCGGCACGAGACAGAGGTCCAAAAGACCGTAGTTCATAAGAGACCAGGGTCAAAAAGACCATTGTCTGGCGAAGGAGATCGGAAGGACAATAGTTTGCAGGAGACATGGGTTTGAAAGACTGTAGTAGAAGGGTGGTACTTTGGGAGAACTTCGACAGAAGTCTGGGCATCAAGTTGTGTCCTGCTAGAGCACAGGGCCTCAAGTGATGGTCTGGTAGAAGTTCGGGCGTCAGGTGGTGGCCTGGTGGAGCATAGGTCCTCAAGTGATGGTCTGGTAGAAGTTTGGGCATTAGGTTGTTGCCTGGTGGAGCTCAGGGCCTCAAGTAATGGTTTGGTAGAAGTCTGGGCGTCAAGTGGTGGCCTGGTGGAGCTCAGGGCTTAAAGTGGTGCTTCGGCGGAAGTCTGGACCTCAGGTTGTGGTCTGACAGAAGTCCGGACCATAGGTGGTGATTTGGGAGAAGTCCGGGCCTCAGGTGGTGGTCCGGTAGAAGTCTGAGCCTTAAGTGATGCCTGGTAAAGCACAGGGCATCAGGTGGTGGTACGGCAGAAATCTGGGCCTCAAGTGGTGGTCCGGCAGAATTCCGGCGGTGGCGAGGAGGAGAGAGGTGGCAAGAGTGAATTTCGATCTCTCTCTTAATCTCTTGCTTGGAGTATCTCTTTCTAGAGAAAGGAGGAGTATATTTATAGATTTCTAGATTTGGATGGCCAGTAAACACTACGGGAAAACACGCGATTACTGTCAGATTTTCCGGCGGATAATTATGCGTCGATAAGGACGACGCATGTAACGGCGCATTGGTGCGACAGAAAAATTTGTGACTTATTTTTCGGCGCATAGGACGCCGTCATATTTTCGACGTCTTTTGCGCCGGTCTGTACGTCAGAATAAACCAACATTTCACTTGTTCCGATGCATGTTACGGTGGAAATAACCGGCGCCATTACCGGCGGAGAATGCGCCGGTATATTTAAACTCAACGAATTAAACCCGGGGCATTATCTACCGGAATTGGTTACGGCGTCCAGGACGCCGAAAAATCCGCCGGCGAAAGCCCTATTTTTCGAGCCCAAGCCACTCTGGCCGCTCACTTATTTCGTTCTATTCTCTCACATCCCGCTGTTTCGCTCGTCGCTCTCCAGTCGCTCGCCGTAGATCGAGGTCGCTGATGGTCACCGGACGTCGCCGACGGTCACTAGACTTTGCCGACGATCCTAGCACCCCTAGTCGCGCCAACGATCGTTCATCATCGCTGTTATTTTCCCGGTCTCCGGACATCTCGACGTCCCGTTGATTGTTTGGTTTTTTTTTTGTATAATTTGTTTGGATTCATGCTAAGTTAGTATATTATGGAAGCTATACATTTTTTGAGAGTTTTGATGGACACTTATAGACATAGTAAGGAGGATATACATATGTACGTTGTGTTTAAACACATTGCATGCATGTGCATGCTTTGACCAAATATTTTCTATTTCAGTTGGATTACATCAAGGATCATAACCCATATCTTTTTTGCTTTTGCCATGGTGAAATATAGAGAGAATAAGAAGGATTTACATATGATACTTATTGAATTAGAAAAAAACATATTATAAAGTTCAAAGAGAAGTGCTCTAGAGAGTTTTAGAAAAGAAAGGAGTTCATAATGCTTTGTATGCAGGTGCTATTACTTGTGTTTAAATACAAGGTGATTTGACCAAATATTTTCCTATTTCATTTGGATTACATAAATTATTAGCTTTAAGCACATATCTTTTTTGCTTTATCCATGGATGTTCTTACCATAGATTTGCAATAGGATGTACCCTAGTGTATGCTTTTTGCTAATGACATTCTTCTTGCTGATAAGACTAGAGACGAAGTTAAGGTGAACTTGAATAATGGAGGTCAACATTAGAGTTTAAAGGTTTTCATTTCAGTAGATCTAAAACCAAATACATAGAATGTAATTTTGGCAGTGATAGATCTAGTGGGGGGATTATGACTTTGGGCGATCAAGTCATTAATATAAGAATACATGTTTTAGAATATCGGGTCTTTTCGTTTCAAGAGTGATAGTGAAATAAATGGGGATTTATAGTAGATTCAAGTTGGTGGTTAAAGTGGTAGGAAACATCAACCGTCGTGTGATAGAAAAGTATCACTCAACTTAAGAGGAAAATTCTATAAATGGTGTGAGCTTAAATGCCTTTATGGCACCATAATGTTGGCCATTAAAACGAGAAGTTAAAAAATTAAGTTTGGATTGTATAGATGAGGATGCATCAAGTGGATTGAGTTGTCTTTACTCTTAGAGAACATGCTAAATGGAGACAATTGCTAAATGCCTATTGTGTGATAGTGGAGGAATGCTTCAGACCTATTGTGTGATTGATAGAAATATTGCAGAGCATGAGGATGCTCATATACGTGGATGAGTGTTCTTTACTCTTAGAGACAATGCTAAATGATTCATATTTTTCTATAAGCACCTATCTTTTTATATACTTTATATAATCATTTAGATCTACTTAGCGCGATAATCCACTTACTTATTTGCTCTTATATGTAGGTTATGGATATTTAGAAATCAAAGAAGTTGGAATGTATTAAACCGAATATAATCTACAAGGTCAAAGACATTAACAGATGAATTCATAATTGAGGTGAACATTTTCATCAACAAGCGAAAAAACTACTCCAGCTTTATATTAAGAAGGAAAGTTTCGAATGTCATGTTCTAAACACAAAAATCTGGTGCACTAGAACAGTGATGATACTGGTTGATTCTGTATCGCAGAGGATTCAGCCACAAGTATTGATATTGGAGTTTCTTATGGTGGTACGATCCACCAATTTAGCATCAATGCGGTCCTTCTACAGTAGTAATATTGCTAAGCCTGAAAATATCATGCACAAATCTTGGAAATTAGTTCAATGATGCAATTGGAATACAAATTTTTGTCAATGCTACAGGTTTCGGCGGGATTTGCGTCGGAAATTTTTGACTGAAATGGACGATACAACGAATTCGGATCGATCATGACCGGCAATTATTTTGGACGCCGGAATTTCCGGCGCCTATACGGCGTATTTTTCGCCGGCGTATCCGGCGGACGGTTTTGCACCGTAAGATAACCCGTAGGTTATTTAGGCGCGCCTAGCAACGGCACTTTATCGCGGAAT
>NW_021556836.1:0-229 GCF_001605985.2 Dendrobium catenatum
CAATTGATCGATGACTAATTGCTTTTTATCTTTATTTAGTAGTTTTTCATCATTATGTTATGCCCTAAAAACCATCATGCTCGTTGATGAATACCTTCAGAATAAAATTGCCTAATTTATCAAAGAGTTTTGTCTCAAGAAGTATACTTAGTTTATAATTTAGAGGTCTTATACTTAGTACAACATTAATGCTTTTTCATCACCATCTTTTCAAGATAAATCTGCCCTT
>NW_021556837.1:0-1213 GCF_001605985.2 Dendrobium catenatum
ACTACCTTTAACAAACAAGGATCTTCTCCCTCTCTCACAAACATGACCCTTTCTCTCCCAAGTTGAAGGCTCTCTCATCAAGTTTTTTCTCAGAGGTATCAATCAAATGAATGCCTAAAAGACTCATGCAAAGTATAATAAGAAAGCTTAAATAAAGATCTTTATAAAACTCTAATCATTCAATTTAGTAATCAATATTTGTACATAATGATCAAGGATCGTATGGTACGAATAGTTCAAAGAAGCCTGATTATTCTATATGAAGAACATACTCCAGGATGAAAAGTTCAAATATTGTATATTGATTATATAAAATAACTATTGGATCATACAGTTTGATTTTTTTAAGCTTCTTAAGATTATACAGGTTGATCTATAGGACAATCAAACATCATCTCTACTAATCGTTTAATACTAGTTGGATCATACAGTATTAAAAGTTGAAAAATTAAGGTTTCATCCATGATGATCCTTGAGATGAATGAATTTTTTCTTAGCCAATCATCTAAAATTATCAACCTCATACTACACATTATTATTTACTTAATAGACCTATAATTTAGAATCTTTGGAGTCGAGATTATAAGGCCAACAGGTTCTTAAGATTTGGAGATAGTTGGGCCTCTCATTTTGCTTCAGTGGCTGTGGTACTTAAAGTTTAGAATAAGAGGATGGTGGGGAGTTATCCAGATATTCATAATATCAAGTTTAAAAGGTCCTTAAAAGCTTTATTCTTTTTTAGTAAAGCGAAGCTTAAAGATCTTAATTAAGAGAAGGATTGTATGATAAAGGAAATTTTGGAGTTACAAATGGAAGAAGCTAGTGTAGGTGACCTTTCTCATAAGAAAATTCTGATGCTCAGATTGAAGTTAAATGAACTAAACAGTACTCTTACTCTCTTAAATACTTAGTGGAGGCAACGTGCCAAGGTTAGATGGATGGAAGAGGGGGATATTAAGTTAAAGTATTTTTCTGTCTTAAATTAGTGCTAGAAAGAATAGGAATCATATTTTCAAGATCAAGGATGTGAGTGGGGTGTTATTTGAAAACCAAGCTCAAATTTTAGACGCCTTCTTTATTTTTTTTTTAAATAAGTGGCAGGCTAAAAATTATGTACTGGAGGGTTGGTCGTCCCCAACGTGTGCTCTAAATGAAGATGATAGGAGATTGTTGGATGTGGATTTACATATGGAGGAAGTTATTAGAGTAGTAA
>NW_021556838.1:0-1037 GCF_001605985.2 Dendrobium catenatum
AGGTCGTGTTTCAGGTCAGTTCAAGTTTTAACACCCCTAAGATATTTTATATAGCATTTTTTATAAAGATTGATTTAAACATCATTGCTTGGTTGAAATTGCTTGTTACTACATTTTATAGCAAGGACATTTAATCCTATTTGATGATGCATTATTGTGATTGGGAAAATGAAAAATCAAGAAATTTTTTTACGCCAACAATAAATTCATCAGTCAGGTGTCTGATGATATCCAATGGATAGTACATCCACTCTTGATTTGTCCTCATATCTTCAATTAAACCACTAAAACTGAATATCAAATTAACCTACTTTATTAAACCAATAAACAATTTTACAATCTCATTCAAAGGAGGAGGTATTACGTCCGGTTTGTCCGAATGTATACCGAGCAATACCGAGTGCAAATACCGTGTTTTTGATGACGTGGCGCGTGGTTATTGGGCTCTGAACGCGTTCGGTTGACCGGACGTAATAATTGCTCCATTCAAAGACGCCATAGCAAATATAAGAGACCAAATCAACTTAATTATACTTAGTTTAGATTAATGTACTAATTAATATTTTATAATACTAATTAAACATAACAAGTTCTATTTGATCAAACTAAGGAAACATTCCTCAAACCCTCGAAAACAAAGAAGCTGTGAATTGCAAGGAAAGTCTTACTTTAGAAGACATTAATGTGGAAGAAGACGATTCATTGAACTTACAGATTTGTTAAATTCGCCCAATGTTAGGATTTCCTAAATCCGTGTTTAAGAAAAAATGATAAGAAATGAGATTTAAAATTATGTATAATTTAAACGAATAAGTTGCCCAAGTTAGTGGTTCTTAGCTTGCCATACATGCTTGCTATTCCTTGCTCTCCTAGGATTATCACGATAGGAACTGTCGTTAGGGGTGTCAATATTTGACACGACACGAAAATCCGACTTGAATCCTACACGAAAAATTCGGGTTTGACCCGACCCGATTTCAAAATGGGTCGGGTTCGAGTTCCATAATTCGACCCGTTTGAAAAATGGGTCGTGTTCG
>NW_021556839.1:0-283 GCF_001605985.2 Dendrobium catenatum
TGGTTGATTATTAGTAGATTAAAGAAAATAAAAAAAAATCTAGGAAAACGTGTCACTAGATTTTTGTTTTAAAGTCTCTATCCTATAAGGAACATGCATCCTAAGTCTATGTTTTCTACGACTCGGTCCTTAATTTTTGTCCTTAGATGTCACTAGTGTTTGTAGGACAAAAAGTGATGTTGTTCTTCTAATTCCTAAGACTTCTACTCGGATGTCATAAGGTTTTAGGGATCTAAAAAAATAAAATAAAAGCAGTCCTAAATATAATTGAAGTTTTTAAGGC
>NW_021556840.1:0-759 GCF_001605985.2 Dendrobium catenatum
AAAAGTATTTTTTGATCTTCATCCTTAATACACTTCTTTTGAACTAAATCCTTACTACGTCCATCTCTTTGTTTGCACATACATAAAATCGAATGCAAATGTAGAAACTCACAAACATTAGGCTTACAAATAGTATACTCCTTAATACTTATATTAGAGATATCTCACCGGCAATAATGGATTCACCTCAAAATGAATTTCTTTTCTTTTAATAATTTTGATCTTTATTAATATAAATTAATTTCTCATTTTCTAACACAAATCTAATTCAGATAATCTGAAAATAATGTTTTTACCTAAAAAACATTGTATTTCATACAAGCCTTTAAACATATAGATCTTGGTCTAAATTTAATTTGAGAAAAAACAACATAAAATTTAGATTTTTCTTATCAAACCAAAACTCTTCTTTCTACCGTACAACTCTTACAACCCTCTGCTCTCAGTGAGCGTCTTCGTTTGGCTCCTAAAGATTAAATTTTGAAGTGCTTAGATTTTGTTTTTATATATATATATATTTGTGTGTATTCTATCGTAGTTTTTCTCAAATACAACAGCCGTTATATGTTGAATTTGATGGAATAAAATTGCTTTTATTATAGTACATATCTTATAGGTACTATACTATTTAATAGAAATTAGTTTTAATCTTAGTATATTAATTAGATATAGAAGTTAATACCATTAAATTCATCATAATAATCCATAAGGAGATCCATCATTGCACATTTGATTATATGGATTAAAAGGCTTGCTATA
>NW_021556841.1:0-293 GCF_001605985.2 Dendrobium catenatum
GCAGATTGTGGTGGCACATAGAGAGTGTGCAGCTCTTATACAGAGCGTCTATCTAAAGGTAGTGCACCACGAACACTGGCGGAAGGTGTAGGGGAAGGTTGAGGAGGAGATTCCTCAATTCTCATCCCGTACATCTAGCGAGAAAGGGATTATTGACTAGTAGTCTGACGTCCGACATCTCCGTCGTCGTCTGAATCACTATCAACAACTAAACCGCCCTGAGGAATCAAACTCCTATGGAAAGTGGGATAGGAATTGTGATCAACACTAAAGGCGGGCAAAGGGACTGAATG
>NW_021556842.1:0-214 GCF_001605985.2 Dendrobium catenatum
GTGGACCTATTGATTAGGACAGTTGAATGCGGTTTAAAGTAGAAAGAGGGAGAGTGATAACATTATTTAATTTGTTAGGCTGATATTCAAATTTATGTTTTTTATTATTTTTTTATTTTTTATAAGGAGAGATGCCAAGGTATATATTTTTGGTAGTACTTATTTAATAGTTATTATTATTATTATTATTATTATTATTATTATTATTATGAGC
>NW_021556843.1:0-261 GCF_001605985.2 Dendrobium catenatum
TGGTCTTATTCTACGGATTCTCCTGTAGTAATTTTGTTGGGCCTGAACATTTCTCCAATCAGTATAAACACCATGCAGATAGGAGATATACACACTTTTGTTTTTATAGGCTCTACCATCATCTTCACCTTCATCATCTTCATCATCCTCAATCATCATCAAATCATAATCAAAATCTTCAACAGCATCATTTTGATCAGAACTTTTGTAATTTCTAAACCGATTGGATAAACTATGATCAGTGTTCAAGAAGGTTGAATA
>NW_021556844.1:0-229 GCF_001605985.2 Dendrobium catenatum
ATAGAAAGAGAGCAAGTTAGAGCAAGCTAGAGAAAGAATAAGAGAGAGCAAGAGAGAGCAATGGAGAAGCAAGAGAGAGAGAGAGAGAAAAAAAAGGGAGAGAGAGAGAGAGACAGCAAGAAAGAGGAAGGGAGTGCAAGAGAGAGGGAGAGGGAGAGAGAGAGAGGGAGAGAGAGGCGGAGAGAGAGAGAGGGAGAGAGAGGGGGAGAGAGAGAGAGGGAAGAGAGAG
>NW_021556845.1:0-202 GCF_001605985.2 Dendrobium catenatum
CTTCTCATACTTCTTGTTTTGGTTTAACTTTGATTTGATGGAGAAATATCATCTTTGAAGGAAAATTTGGGCAAACCCTAATTTGTGAAACTTAAGGCGTATCAGTTTTTCAGAGCCCGAATCAGAGTCTCCCGAAGGTCTTTAGACATTACAAGGGCATCGTATATACTGAGTTGTGCTTGAATTTTTCTTAGATGAGATA
>NW_021556846.1:0-355 GCF_001605985.2 Dendrobium catenatum
GTGCTCCTTTAATAAGTAATTGTGCTTTTTTTTCATTTTTTAGTTATACAAATGATAATTACGCTAATTAAATTTACAAACCACAAATTACATTAAAAATCATAGATTTATTAAATTTAATGGTCTTAAAATTTATGTGATTGTTATGTCTATTTATTAACAATTATGTTAGAATTTTACCTTTTCTCCACCTATAATGTATGGATAAATATAAGGTTTATGAATATCCTAATCATTATTATTATGATGATGACGATTTTTTTAGCTGAATTATTAATATGGAGAGAATGATATGAGAAACTCCACAACAAAATGAATTAGTTAAGAGAATAAATAGAGATCTCGATGAGCATGC
>NW_021556847.1:0-201 GCF_001605985.2 Dendrobium catenatum
TCTATTAGAAGGAATATGTTTATGCTGACTTTCATATAAATTACTAATCCTTATGTGTGGGATGCATTATTTGGCATGGTTTTATGATAAGAAAGAAGTGCCTTTAATCTTTCAAAACAACCTCACTTTTAGATGACTGTCAAATCTTTATTATAGCTTAAGCTATGTTGGTTCATTATCCAAATAAGATGTTTTCTTGTG
>NW_021556848.1:0-249 GCF_001605985.2 Dendrobium catenatum
GAGTATTTTGAACAAAATTAGTTAACAAAATATAACACTTCTTCTTATATTGTAAGATCTTTTTATTATAAATGATAGGTCATTTCCCTTGCTTAGAAAAAAATTATATTTACTAAAAAAAAAAGCTATATTTATATAATTTGGTTTGATCCCGTTCAAGTGCGAATTCCAATGCCAAATCAATAGGAGCTTTGAGGTTTCCCCAAGGGTGACCTAAAGTTCCTCCACCAAACTGTAGTACGGAATCAT
>NW_021556849.1:0-320 GCF_001605985.2 Dendrobium catenatum
ATTTTTGAGCCTTTAAAAGAACTTGAGCTTGGATTAACAATTTCTGAATTCCTAACCTTTTCTGGATTATGCGTTGTCAATCCATTTCTTACTAAGTTTTTAAATAAAATTAAGAGGCAACTTTCTCGTTTTAGAAATATTTGATTTTTTCTTTTCACTAGATCAGAGATCGCTTTGGTTTTTATTTGTTTTTATTATTCTGATTGTTTTGTGCCCCTCCTCTTTTTGATAATGTCAAAGGGGAAGAATGTACTGTTGTATTTATATATTTTTTCTTTTTTTTAAAAAAATATAAACAATAAAAATATTATCTTCCCCTA
>NW_021556850.1:0-272 GCF_001605985.2 Dendrobium catenatum
TGAACTAATCGTACTGGATGATTTTGGATCGTCTTGGGCGATCCTTTATGATCTTAGAAAGCTACCGCAAATAATAATTTAGGTATGGTTTTAAGATTTAATTTTTGTTCTAATCGCCCCGGACGATCTAGATTGTCCTAGACGAAAAATACAAATCAAGCCTAAATTGATAATGCGATTAATTATGGTTAAATTTTTTAATCTGATTGTCCTGGATGATCTGTATATCGTACAATACGATGTTTGCTGACATACTTGATTTTCTTAAATCT
>NW_021556851.1:0-3823 GCF_001605985.2 Dendrobium catenatum
TTTTTATGTGACCAAACCATCTAAGGCGACTCTCTCAAATTAAATAATGCTTATATTAAAAAATAATTAGAGTGACATTAATGAAAAATAAGATAATTGAAAATAAACTTAGTTGATTTAAACATGAACAACAGTAAATAGAAAGTGTAACATTAAACCAATAGAATAAATTTGTGCTAGAGAATTAGGAAGGAGAAAGGGTAGATCTAAGATAACATTAATAGAAGTTATTTAAAATGATTTGCAAAGAATATGCCTGGTACCTCATACAACACTTAGCATTAACAAATGGAGAATGGGAATTGGCAAAGTCAAACCCAAAAAGTTAAGATTAGGTTAATGATGAAGATGATGGTAAAATTATTGTCAATGATTAGGAAGGATAAGTGGACCTAAGATAATGAATTGAGTTGTTCAATTGCCTCTCATTGGAACCCATAGGTTGGCACCTTGCTGTGTGTGACAAATACATATCACACCTCATGTAATACTATGCACGAACAAATAAAAAATGATAATTAGTAATGCCAACACCAAATAATTAGAATAAGGTTAATAGAGCTATGAAAAACATTTAAAAAATGTAGAAGTTGAAGCAAGATTATAGGAAATGATGAGTTTGAGGCAGCTATTGACAGCCCAGCTACCCAGGCGGGCAGCAGCCTAGCTGCTCAGGTGGGGCCGATGACCTCCTTTATCACTTATATGAGAAGAAGAGGCTTTGAGGGAAAATTCTTTGGGAAATATGTAAAGGGCATTTATTAGGAGATTTGGGCTGTTAAGGGAGGAGATTGTGGAGAGTTGAGGTTTATGTTGAGTTTTATTTTCTACAACATTTTTTGTTGGGTGTTTGGGTTCATAGTGGATGCTAGGAATTGTGGGAGAGATGATTCACCTCTCGAACAGTGAATCAACTTGTATCTAGTCTTTCTTTGCTTGGAGACTGGTAAATACAACTCTCTTTGTGTTATTTCTGGATCTATTTGGAGTAAGTAATTGTTTTCTTTATTGTTGTGTTGTTTTGATCATCAAGTCCTATCAAAATTATATGGCTTGCTCTTAGGGTCCTCATATAGAGAACCCGAAAGGTGAACAATCAAAGAAAGAAAATAATTGAATACAACAAATTTTAAGTTGGATCTTTTGCAAAAATAATCAAACCAAATTTTCATGACATTAATATAAAATTTTCATTTCACATAGGAGGTAAAACAAAATAAAGAAAGAAACAAAAATCATTTAAAAAACATGAATGCAAATTGAGTACAAAAAAATGTGCTAGGTTGAGGGAAAACTTTAATAGAGAAGTTAAGAAAAACAAATGGCCTTGAGAGCTTCATAAAATAGTGCATTTATAGCTGGCCACCCATTGCCTTGGAAGCTCCGATAAGAATTTCTCCAAAGGAAAAAGAACCACCAACCCATATTTCCATTTGTGTGCTGATTTCAATCAAATGAAACTCCAAGAATGGTAGAAGACAAATTAAATTATTTTTTTTTCTCTTTTTCAAAGATGTCACTGACATTCCACACTCTCCCTCAAGCTAGTTTGCAAACATCACATAATTGTCTATCTTTTTTTTTAATGTTTCAAATAGAGGTATTGTCAACCCTTTTATCTAAATGTCAACAATTTGAACAAAAGATTAAATAAAACACACAGATCTCTGGTTTGCATTTTTTTCTTTAATAAAATGTCAATCTACTTCCACATGATTAGTTTGATCATGATGGACAAAGTTTTGTGCTATACTGATAGCAATGTTATTGTCATAATATAATATCATAGGATTCTTGGCTATTACTTGAAGTTCTTCTAAGAACAACTTAAGTCAAATTAGATCACTAATCTCATTAGCATAGGATCTGAGTTCAACTTCTGCACTACTCCTTGCCACGATATTTTATTTCTGAATTCTACATGTAACAAAACTATCCAAATGTAAGTGTCATACCCTAACGTAGATCTCCTGTCATCTACAAAGCCTAGCCAATCAATATCATCATAAACTTCTATTATTTTAGTTTACCTTTCTCAAAGAATGGTCCCCTTTCAAAGTTCCCTTTGAAGTATGAGTATACTTATGGTAGTACCCATGAGTTCTTTGTGAGATGAATGAATGAAATAGCTTACCATGCAAATAGCAAAAAGCAAATTCAGGTTTGGCATCAAACGAATAGATGAGTTTCAGAACTAATCTTTGATATCTTCCCTTTTCATAGACCACTTAGTTTTGAGTTCGGATTAGTTGGAGTGTCTACATGTTTCCTCCCAATCAAACCAATTCCTTTTAAAATATCTAGAACATATTTCCAATGAAAATGATAATAGTATATTTCTTTCAAGTTAATTTATTTCCCAACAAAATACTTGAGAGGACCAAGGCCTTTGATTTTGATCTCTGTAGCTAGCATTTTTTTCAAAATACTTATCTACCGATCATGACATCTATAATGATATCATAAATATGCAAAGTTCATATGGAGGACTAATCATTATTAGATTTGTAAAACAAAATGTGATAGAGTGAACCTATTTAAATCCTTGATATAACACAACTTTAACGAACATTTGGAATTAGGCTTTAGGTGACTATTTGAGTTGCAAATAGATTTTTTCAACTTAAATGCTAAACATGCCTTCCAAAGTCACCGATTCTTGGAGAAACAACCATAACTTCTTTATTAAAGTCGCATCCAACATGGCTCCCACCAGCCATAATTGCACCTGCTACCTACAAAACTCAATGGTCCTTGATACAACAATCCCACTGGGCCCCCCACTATAAGCCTATCGTTAATCTTGCCAACAAACTTGAGATTCAACAAATTTTTTGAACTACTTATTGTTTACATTTAACCACCTTAAGCTCCTTCTTGTTGAAACTGCAATCATGTTATAATCAATCAAAATATGACGATCATGATAAATAGTATAACCTTAATTGAAACTCTAGATTATATCATAGCCCCCATCATAAACATCATGATAATTCTCACTATGATTATACAACAACACCAACAACATCAAGCCTTTATCCCACTATGTGGGGTCGGCTACATGAATATTTTTTCTCCATTGTGCCACATTAAGAATCGAATTCTCATTTAAATGTTATTAAAAAAAAGGTCATTTCTAATATTTTCCAACCAAATCTTTTTAGGTTTACCTCTACCTCTCTTAACATGGGCCAAATCTAATACATTTACTCTCCTAACCAGGTCATCAGAAGGCCTAAGTTTTATGTGACCAAATCATCTAAGGTGACTCTCTAATCTTATTTGTCATTGGAGCTACTCCAACATTTTCACGTATATGCTCGTTTCGCTACTCCAAATTTTACATAGCCATTGTCAGGTCCCAAGTCCTAGATGAGAAAAATGGAGGATTATGTTAGGTAATCGACAGACGACAACAACATTTTAAACTTATTCGAATAATCATTGATATTGAAATCCAAGCAGAATGAATAAATATAATAACAAGTACCATATATATATATATTATATATAATTACTATAATCACTATATATATTATATAATTAGCTAAGAATATATATATATATATATATATATATATATATATCACATCAAATTTTGATCATGATCATTATGGTGATTATGGTTATGAAAAGAATAATAAATTTTCCTATCATGACATTCAGTCTCCCTACTTTTTAAAACATCAAGCGGATAAATTCTATGATTCTCATAATGGTTATCAGTCACATCATGTTGATTATGTAATCGCATTGTTGATATCCTAATTGATCATATCATGACAACCTTGCATGCTCTCATTAGCACTTCGCAATCCTTAGG
>NW_021556852.1:0-329 GCF_001605985.2 Dendrobium catenatum
GTTAACTTTGTGATAAGGGTTATAATATTAAATTTTTTTCCTACAAGCTGCATTATAAGCCAAAATGGAATTGATGTGTTGCATGAAAATAGGATAAATAATGTATACATGCTTGATTTAAACTTTGTTAAATCTTCTAAATCTTTTTATCTCAAAACAATTATTGATGAATCATGGTTATGGCAGAAAAGACTTTGTCGTGTAAGCATGAAAAATCTTAAGAAGATTACCCAAAAAGAGTTGGTTAGAGGAATACTCAAATAAGACTTCCCTAAAAATCACCTATGTTATGCATATAAATTAGGAAAATAGGTGAAATCCTTCCTTCA
>NW_021556853.1:0-2017 GCF_001605985.2 Dendrobium catenatum
GAAATACATAAACATATAAAATACATTAATTAGAAATAAACATAATAAAGACAAATGTCTACCCTAATAGCATATGCACTTAAATTGATAATCCCCAATCTAGTCCTAAATGCACTAAATCTTTCATGGCTTAGTGGTTTAGTGAAAATATAAGCAAATTTATTTTCTATGTCTACAAACCGGATGCTAACATATCCCTTTGTCATGTGATCTCTAATGAAATTGTGTCTCACATCAATGGATTTAGTGTGGAAGTGCTGAATTGGATTCTTAATGATAAACATTTTGTCACACATAATGGAATGGTGTTCACTTTAAATCGAAATGAAGAAGTTGTTGCTTTAACCAAAGAATTTGGTCAAAATAGCTTAATGTGGCTATATATTCAGCTTCTGTAATAGATAGGGCTACTAAATTTTGCTTCCTACAAGATCAGGAAACTAATGATTGTCCCATAAACTAATAAAATTCTGAGGTACTCTTTCTATCCATCTTACATATGAAAAAATCTTAATATGAGTATCCAACTAATTCAAATGCTAAACTATTTATATGATACTAGATACCTAAGTTCTTAGTACCTATAAGATATCTTAGGATTCTTTTGACCGTAATCATGTGAGATATATTCCTTAGGGTCGATCTTAAATCTAGCACATAAGCAAATACTAAACATAGTCTCATGCCTACTACTAGTAAAATAGAGTAATGAGCATATTGTCCTTATAAACTTCTTTTGAGTAACCGATTTTTCCATCTTACTCCCTATCTAATTGGGTTGTTGAGCTACGGGTGTGTTTATGCTTTTACAATTTTTCATATAAATTTTTTTAAAAATTTTCTTTAAGTTTTTTTTTCTTTTAAACTTATAAAGTTCACAGCTTCTATTTTTTTTTTACATTATATCCAAGAAAATACTTTAACTCACCCATTATACTCATTTCAAATTTGATAATCATGATAGAAGAAAATTCTTTGCATAGATTATAGCCGGTCAATTTAAAGAGAATGTCATCCACACAGATCTGGACAGTGAGTATATCATTCCCAATTTTTTAAAAAAATATTGTGGTATTTATGGTGCCCTTCACAAAATATATTTTTTTTTAAAGAAAGATACTAAGCATATTTTCTAAATATTTTGGAGTAAAATGCTTGAGGGGACACTCTTGTGGGAAAGAAAGATAAAGGAGGTTCCCTTAAAAGAGAGATTATTGTGTCCGGACACCGAACATGTCCAGGGACTAATAAAAAAGCGCTACATCACTGAGCGCTCGGTACCGTACTCGATACCGACAACGATACCGCTCGGTACACTGTTCGGACAGAATAATTCTTCCCCTAAAAAGGACTTTGGCTTAAAAGTTATTCCGCCGGTAAGGAGTAATGACTTTCTTTATTATAGGTTGTGCAGAAAATCTTAAATGTGAACAACTCTTAGGTGTTGACGTAATCGGCGGTCTAGTCACATCAAAATTGCTTTGTATTCTTATGCTTTTTTATTTTGCACGTCTATCTTATTTATTTTCATTTTATGTTGCCTGTTCATTGTTCCTTAACTTAAGGTAGAGCAGATGTAACTAATAAGGCTCGGGTTCGCTGAACACGGCCCAGCCCAGAACCTTTGGATCATCACGCGTAGGTGGAAAGATGATATGTCAGCGATTGGATCTTATTTATAGGATTCAATGGTTTAAAAGAGAATTTTGTTTTAATCGAACATTTGAGCAAATAAAAAAAAAATTATTTGAAAGTATATTAAAGCATGTTGAAATTAATAAAAATACTTGCAAGGCATTTTAACATTATTTTTTTACTTTTAAAAAATCAAAAGGTCACAATTATAAATGAATTAATATCAATTTATTTAGGAAATATCCACACTATTGGGATAGTTCAACCACACCGTATTAAGTCTTAGGCCTTGTTTGGGATGGCATTCTTACTGCTTCTTAAAATATTTTTTTAGTACAAAAAATTTTATACTAAAATGCTACTTTAAGAATCACTAAGAAAG
>NW_021556854.1:0-231 GCF_001605985.2 Dendrobium catenatum
AACTTTCGATTAAGGCTAGTCATCGATAAGATACGTTGTATCCATAGAAACATAATATCAGGCATATAGTAGCAGCAAAAGACATATATATGACTTGAGAATTTGGAAAAAGTTTGAAGGGTTAGAAGATTTTAATATTTAAAATTGAAATTGTACCATCTTCCACTTAAAGCGGATTGTGGGGGAGTGGATGATAGACCCGATCAAGATCCCATAGTTCCGTCATCCTGG
>NW_021556855.1:0-200 GCF_001605985.2 Dendrobium catenatum
TAAAAGCAATGATAAAAGGTCTTATAGAATTCAAAGCCTTCTAAATAGAGTATTTAAAGCAAAATTTATGAGCCTTAGATTCAATCTAAATAAAAAAAATCAATAGAAAAGATTAAAAATTAAAGCGAGGATCATAAAGAGGGCCACCAATGAGCTGCCAATAGGAAGTAGCCAGCGACAATAGCAAAAGGGATCCAACA
>NW_021556856.1:0-585 GCF_001605985.2 Dendrobium catenatum
ACAAATTTACAAAAATCTAGTGATACTCGTTGGAGTTTACATTTTCATTCACTGATTAGTCTTATGCATATGTATGCTTCTGTGATCGAGGTGCTAGAGATTGTTAAGGAAGATGGTGTTCATGATCAGCAATCAGTTGAAGCGGGTGTTCTGATTGATATAATGGAGTCTTTTGATTTTATCTTTACTATGCATTTGATGATTGATATATTGGGCATTACGAATGAGTTATCACAATCATTGCAAAGAAAAGATCAAGACATTGAAAATGCTATGAAATTGGTTCAAATTTCCAAACAACGACCGCAACTTCTAAGGGAGAATGGATGTAATGGTTTACTAGATGAAGTGTCACGTTTTTGTGGTGTTTTTGAATTTATTGTTCCAAACATGAATGAAACATATAAAACTCGTCGTCGATCAGTAAGAGGAGGTGGAGATAAAACGAATCTACATCATTATCGTGTTGATTTATTTTATACAGTTGTTGACATGCAACTTCAAGAGTTAAACAACCGCTTTCTGAATCAAGTGCTGAGTTACTTCTTTGTATGTCATGCTTAAACCCAAGTGATTCTTTTCGTG
>NW_021556857.1:0-205 GCF_001605985.2 Dendrobium catenatum
CTGCACCTCCTTCTCTGTCAACCTCTTGAAATTTTCCACACTCCCTCTTACTAACTTCTCCCGGGTGGTCTCATTACTGTTGCCTGATGCAGGCCCCTTGGGTGTTAGATGAGTGGTCGTCGTCCTGTTAGAGCCTCCTGAGCTGTTTCCTCGAGCCCCTCTTTCTTTTTTCTTCTGATCTTCTACCAACTGCGCCAGCTCCATA
>NW_021556858.1:0-1162 GCF_001605985.2 Dendrobium catenatum
GAATGCATGGGATGTGCTAAGGGATTGATATAGAGGTTTGCAAAATATAAACGAATATTAGGGATTTACGTGGAAAATTCAAATATGGGAAGAACCACAAGGGAGGAGGGAGAACGGCTTCATTATAGAGGAAAGACGGAGTACAAATGGCTTACAAACCCTAAGCCATTTACAATATATTTTTATAAGGCAATAAAATAAGGCACCAAAAAAACAAAAGGAATTCTAAAAATATACTTACAGCCAAAATTTGTTCCGAGGGTGCTGTCCTCGAAAACCAGTGGAAAACTCAAATCTGGTAAAAGCCACAGGGGAGGAGGGAGAGCGGCTTTACTATAGAGAAAAGGTGGAGTACAAACTGCTTACAAACCCTATACCTTTTACAACATATTTATAGTGCAAAAATTTGGGCACCAAAAAAAAAAAACAGAATTCTAAAAATACACTTACAACCAAAATTTATTCAGAGGTCACTGCCCTCGAAAACCCAAAAAGGCTAGGCCTTCCCCCCCACGACATATCTGTGAAACGTACGACTGTCAAGAACATGAACGAACAAGGTTTGAGCCAAATTCGTGGCAACTCCAACAACATCGTACGATTGCAAATATGCCATAAAAACTTTATAAATAAATCTATCAAAGTTTGACGAGATTGATGTGCATCTATTTTATATAAATTTCATTTCGCTGGCATAAAAATAGTGTTGGAGAACGATGTGGAGATGCTTGCCGGTGATGACTTAAAAAATTATTAACTTTGTGCCACAATAGTTGCTTGCTTTAATGGTCTTTTTTAACGCATTCTCATCTCACCTAATAACTTAAGCTTCTAAATGCCTAAAAAAATATGTTTAATGTATGGATGCTGAAATGTTTATACAGTGTTGCAAAACTCTTGCGTCCGTAGTGTTTTTATGTTTGTCGTGAATGTATGGGATATAGTAAGAGATTGTTAATGATTGAAACAAAGTTTAAAAAATGGGGGTTGTCGATCTGTGGTGGTCTGCATTATAATGATCAGCACTACTACAAACGACACAGGAAAGAGTCGCACTGCCAACGATGGCACACGAAAAATTTAGGTTTGGGTCGACCCGTTTAACAAACTGATCAGGTTCGAGTTCGGGTTTTCATTTTTGACTCGTTTAAAAATTGGGTTA
>NW_021556859.1:0-267 GCF_001605985.2 Dendrobium catenatum
AGAATGTCTTGTTGGAGAAAAAAATGAAGAGCAACAAAGTGTTCATTCATTATGAAATGTTCTTTTAAGGCTTCATTCATTTTTAATATATTTCTTCTATCAGCCTAGGTTTATTGTAAGGCATTTTTTCATTGTATATCACAATCTAACCTTTGTATAGATTGTTTTCATAAGTTGCAAGTGATTTCCTTGAATCATCTACAATGTTTGTTGACCTCTGTACAATATCTAAAAGAAACGAAAATGAAATAATACCTTGACTGTCGG
>NW_021556860.1:0-478 GCF_001605985.2 Dendrobium catenatum
CGCTCATGTTGGCGTTGACCGACTAAGCCACAAAAAGGTAGAGTGAAAAGTATAAGTGGCATAAAATCAGAAAGATTATGAAAATAGAAGGAGACTCTTCTCCTGGCCTTGCCCCGTAGTGGAGGCAGAGTCTAGGAGAGGAGAAAAAGAAGCAGCAGTGCATAAGTCAAGAATCACCAAAATGGTGAACTGGTAGTAGGGTCTTCTCCTAGCCTTACCCTATGGCAGGGGCAGAGCCAAGAGAAGAACCAAAGGTAAAGTAGCAAAAGCATACCAACTATCTGTCTGACTATATCGAATCAGCAGAGTAGAAGGTGAAAGGGTCCCATATCCTCCTACCCATCTCATGGGGTGACTCAATATCTGCATAACCAAATCGGGTCAGCAAACAAAGGAATCACGACGCCTGGTGTCTGCCTAATCGGAACAAGACACTCAGGAAAAAAGAGTGGCGAGGAGTTACTGCCAGGTGCTCTGT
>NW_021556861.1:0-269 GCF_001605985.2 Dendrobium catenatum
GGAAAGAAGACACCCCTTTGGTGAGGTGTTCCTTCCATTTAGAGATCCAAATTAAATGACTTGAAATCTAATGAAAAAAGAAACACCTCTTTGGGGAGTAGTTATTTTCATTTTGATATGAAGACCTAGTGGGTATATTGAGCCCAAAAAAAAGAATCTTAAGAAGTGAAGACAAGAAAATATCCCATTTTAAAACTTGCATCTTTTTGTTGGATTGGAATCCAAGACATTGTCAATGGAGCCCAATCACTTTTATTTTTTGTACTCTT
>NW_021556862.1:0-248 GCF_001605985.2 Dendrobium catenatum
ATTCCTTGTCATAGGTAGAGTACCTCTGACGAATGTCATTTAACTTTTCGCTAAAATATGCCACAGGGTGTCCTTCTTGAGAAAGAACCCCTCCTATACCAATTCCTGATGCGTCACACGTTACCTCAAAGACTTTAGAAAAATCAGGGAGACGCATAACAGGGGATTCAACTATTTTCTTTTTAATATCCTCAAACGCTTTAGTGGCACATGGTGTCCAATGAAACTCTCCTTTCTTGAGACAGTCG
>NW_021556863.1:0-370 GCF_001605985.2 Dendrobium catenatum
TATATCTTTCATCCTCTATCTCTCTCTCTCTCTCTCTCTTTCATCTCATTAAAAACCCACCGTACAGCCCTACGCAGCCATGCGAGCGCTCTCTCTCTCTAAATAATTCTTAATATCTTACTTATTATGAAAACATTAAAATCAAACCAAGCATCATGACAAAATAACTGCTTTTCTCCCAAATGAAATATTTTACTTATTATGAAAACATTAAAATCAAACCAAGACATCATGACAAAATAACTGCACCATCAAATCACAAATTTCAACGAAAATAAGAAAAGCTGATGACGAGAAAAAAGTGAATTTATATAAATACCACAAAATACTTAAATTGAAATTTTATTTTTATAATATTTAAATATCTTAA
>NW_021556864.1:0-203 GCF_001605985.2 Dendrobium catenatum
CTCCCCAGAGGCACCCTCTGAGTATTGCACTAATACCAATAGTGACTCTTTTTTTGCACCCACAGCAAGGCGGAGAAGCCTTTACAACACTCTCCTTTTGCACCCACTTGAACTGGAGTCTGGGCTTTGAGCTGGATTAAGTTAAAGTTTGACTGGCTTTAAAACTTGAATTGATATGAATCTGGATTGATCCTAGGGTCTAG
>NW_021556865.1:0-240 GCF_001605985.2 Dendrobium catenatum
CCACGATCATGATCTGTATTTTCATCATTTTATATAGTAATTTATTTTTATTTTATGTTTTTCCGTTTTTTCCCTCATGGGTATTTGATAGCTATTGTAGCCCAAGGGGCATTTTAGTCTTTTGCTTCTTTTTCATTTTGAGGCCTATTTATATGGCCATTTTCTCATGTAATAGTTAGTTTTGATGAATGAAAAATATTTGTTTTGTGTTCTCTTTGTGAGTGCAAACCTCCACGATCT
>NW_021556866.1:0-229 GCF_001605985.2 Dendrobium catenatum
GGTCTGATTAACCCATTTAAACTCTTAAGGGTTCATTTAGTCAACTTAGTTTGATTGGGTCAACCAAGTTGACCCAAGGGGTGGGACCAAGCTGTTTGAATAGTTGCTATTTGAATGATTTATAATTGTGCAACTTATGTAGTTTTGATGATTCCAAACATTATTGTTCAAATGTATAGTTATCTCCTATCATTTTCAGAAGATTTGCACTTGCTCTTGTGTGTACTAA
>NW_021556867.1:0-384 GCF_001605985.2 Dendrobium catenatum
AAACCCTGGTGGTATTTCCATAAATATCTCTTCTTCTGAATCCCCATGCAAGAATGCATTTTTCACATTCAATTGTTACAGGTGCCAATCGTACTTGGCTGCTAGTGAGAGAAGTATTCGGACAGTATTCATCTTGGCTATAGGCCCAAACGTTTCTTGGTAGTCAATGCCATACGTTTGAGTAAACCCTTTTGCCACCAGTCTTGCCTTATATCTCTCTAGTGTGCCATCAGCATTGTATTTTACTGAGAACACCCATTTGCAGCCGACCAATTTTTTCCCTATTGGTAGATTGACGATCTCCCAAGTTTTGTTCTTCTCCAGGGCCTACATTTCATCCTTTATGACATTTTTCCAATTTTTATCAGATAAGGCCTCAAAAAC
>NW_021556868.1:0-984 GCF_001605985.2 Dendrobium catenatum
GTTGATGTTGTAGATGGAACATACAAAAGCTAATACTTTGCAAAAATCAAATGAAATATTATCATATAAATAAGGATGTTAAATAGAATATCTTTTGATATAACATTATACCAAAGTATATCATTAGGATTTACTTCAGATTTTAAAGCATTAAGCTAATAACCTCACTATAATACTACTTGAATGTAATAACAAAAATCAAGAGGAAGTCTGAAATATTAATTGATTATATTAAAAATAATTTTTAGAACCCACTCTTTGACAACACAATAATCTAAAAAACAATTGCAATAAGATGAGTAACAATAGATAAAGTCTGAAAAATTATCTAAATGACGTAAATTGGTTTATAGTGGTTCAACAACCTTAAGATTTACATCCACTCGAGTTTTCTTAAGATTTTCACTCGTTCTCCTTCTTAATCGTAGCAGAGAAGCCTCTCACAAACAATCCTTAACTTGTAATGGCTCCGCCCAATACTTCTGCTAAAAATGAGAAGCCCGTTACTATTATCACTAAATACTAGCTCATATCATCCTAAGTTTATGACATGGAATCAGCCACAGCTGCCGCAAATTGCTACTTAGGCTTCTTTTGGGACGGCTGCAGCTGTCGGTAACGCAGGTTGTTAAGTTGTTGTAGAAAAAGCTGCTTTTTAAAGTTGCTATACATAAATCAATAAATTTTGTTTGGGTAGTATAACTGTTGAGTTGCTGTGCTGCTGCTGTATAACAACAAATTACCTTGATACCCTTTTATATATTGAGATAAATATAATAATCAACTTATATTTTTGAATTAAAATTAACTAATTTTATCCAATCTCTTATAAGTTTATATATCAGACAGTTGATAAATATAATTCTGTAATTTTATTTAAAATTTATGAAAAGATAGAATAACAAAACAAAACAATCTCATTTTTTTCATTTGTTTTAGCAAAAAAGTAAATAAAAAATAGTGTAACTATTTTTAACTCGAGAC
>NW_021556869.1:0-221 GCF_001605985.2 Dendrobium catenatum
TCCCTCTCTCTCAAACTGCCTCCCTCTCTCTCCCTCCCTCTCCCTCCCGCTCTCTCTCTATCTACCTCCCTCTCCCTCTCTCTCTCTCTCTCTCTCTCTCTCTCTCTCTCTCTCTCTCTCTCTCTCTCTCTCTCTCTCTCTCTCTCTCTCTCCCACTCCCTCTCTCCCTCGTCCCATCTCTAGTCTATCTCTCTCTCTCTCGCTCTCCCTCTCCCTCTCTC
>NW_021556870.1:0-206 GCF_001605985.2 Dendrobium catenatum
TTAATTATTTATATATTATTGATCCTAATATCCTGATCAACATGATTATGATATAGCTTAAAGTTTCTAATTTCTTTAAATAATGTAAATTTAATTATTTATATACCATTGATCTGAATTTCCTGACATAATATAAGATTATAAAATAGAAGAAAAGCAATTATGAAGCTTTTGTGAATGAGATTTGTCCACGTTGATACACATTA
>NW_021556871.1:0-3693 GCF_001605985.2 Dendrobium catenatum
AGAGAGAGATAGAGAATTATAAGTGATTTAATCAATAATATTTTTAAATCATTAAATAATAGGGCATGCTCATAAATTACAACTCTAAGGCCCTTGAGTAATTTCTAGACAAATGTAAGGCAAACTAAATTGGAGATCCAATTGACTCTAAGACTTATTAGGGTTTCCTTTGGATTTTGAGTTATGGATTTGGCTTCAACCTATTACAAATAGGTTTATAAAGATTTAAACAATATTTAAATTAGTTTATAAGAATCCAAGGTAGAATTCAAAGGGTCTTGAATTTCATTAGAGTCTTAAATTTGGATTAATGTAGCCTATGGGTCTTAATGGTTCAATACAGGGTATGGGGTAGCCTATAATTTTAAATTTTTTATGACTATCCAATGCTAAGTCATTAATAATCCACATATGAGGGTTTTATCAAATTATTTGTTAGTTATAAGGATACCATAATCAACTTCACCTCTCGTATGCTAAACTTTCTGTAAATTAATAATGGTATAACATTAATGCTCACACTTATACCATAAAGTAAGCTGTTAAAGTGCCTGATATTAATTGCATATGAAGTACTAAAACTATCAGGATTTTTTTCTTTTAGTTGGTAGTTTTCTTCGTAGCAACACACTACAACTCCTCAGTGGGGGCTATATTTTATACTCCTTCAGCTTTCTTATAATGAAGAGCATTTATTTCATGAATTTAATATTGCCCACTATTTATTTCAATGCATTTAAAAATAAAATTGATTTAATATCAAAAAATTGCCTTGATCGAGCATGAATCTAGATGCATACTTGAATTGAAAACTTTTAAAATTAAATTCAAGATCATTTAAACCCCAATTTCAGTAAAGCTATAGTCAAATTGAAATTCTCAGTGAGATGAATGCAACAACATTAAAAAAAGTACAATCTAGGTCCAAATAAGCCCAAACCATAAGCTTAAAGTTTAATGCCCCAAGACCTAAATTGGAAGAGTTATTTATTTCATTCTTAATACATTTACCAGAGACTTTAATTTCCCTTTAATGAAAAGAAAAGCCAGCAAAAGAAATTCGATTCATCAAAATATTTCACTAATTTTATCAATCAAAATTTGATTTATAATAGCATGAGACCACTTATAACATCAATATATCACACCAAGCTCCTAACTAAAAAAGAATAAAATAAAATACAAAAAGTAAAAGGAAATTTGAAGATTATAATCAGCCTCACTCCATGGGATTCTAATCCTTTCCCTGACCTAAAATTAATAAAATCAAATATGTAGCTACTAATATAAATAATGATCTATTACTAATGATATGAATAAATATGATCAGTAAATGAAAACAAATTAAAAATCATTACAATTAAATCCATAAATCACTATCATAAAATGTTTAGGATATGCATCTGTGATTGTTGTTATGTTTGAGTTGGATAGTACTTCATATAATACCAATCAGTTGTAGCTAATTTTTCATTCTTCTTATTGTTGCGAACATGGATTCAAGGATTATAATTTTGATAATAGCAAACATTTCTGATATTTTTGTTTCCTTACTATGGTTACTATTGCATACATGTTTTGCTTTCCCTGCCTATTAACATTTCAGATCCACAAGGTCAATTTTAATTCAAGCCAGCTCAAGATTTGATAGATTAGGATTGAGTCAGTTTGTAAGGTAATTTCAATGTTTTTATCTTTTCATGAGTCAAATATAATAAGATAGATCCTGATGGTAAATAACATTGCACACACACACTCAGGGGGAGAAATTCTGTATGTTTTAGAGTTTTCTATTATTGTTTATATCATCGGGATGATCCAAAATCATACTGGACGATCTGCTACTTAGGACATACTGGTTAAGATAACCAAATTAAGCAAATTGTTCTAGACTATATTACCATTATATTGGATGATAAGCTCAAATAAGAAAGAATCAGCCACCAAACTCTCTAAGGTATGATTTTATTTTAAGAAATAATACAAGACGATCCCATATTGTCCTAGACTATTCATTGTAATCATGCCTAAATTAATCAGGTGATTAAGAAAAGCAATTAAGGTTTGTTTGAATTGATCATATCATCCTGGATGATCGCAAGATTGTCCTATATGATCAGTTAGAAAAACTTTCATCTTATCCTGGATCACCTAGACGAATAAAATTATGTTCTGGATGAAAATCCCTGATTTTGAACTAATCGTATAAAACAATTCAAGGATCGTCCTAGACGATATGTTATATTTCTTCATCGTATAACATATATGATTCTAGACGAATAGAACGATGTGCTGGACGATATGTAGGGTTTTGAACTAATTGTACATGATGATGTGCACATCGTCCTGGACGATCAGAATAAATAAGGGTTCCAATCGTCCAGCCCTCCCAAATCATCCTGACAGAAAGGGCTAAAAATACATTGATCATACAGGACGATTTGTCGATCGTCCAAGATGATCTATCGATCATCCTGGATGATCTTTGACGGCTTGTTGCAATTTAATATAAATTTTAAGTCATTCTATATAAAATCTCTTAATTATTCAAGGTGAGATCTTTTGCTAATGTCCTGACCTAAGACAGCCAAGAGAAGGAGAAGTAGAGCTTGGGAGAGAGATAGAGAGAGGATCTTATGAGGGGGAGTTTGTGAGGGTTCATAAAGGTTGCTCCAAGCAAGGATCTGAGTTGTCTTCTCCAGTCATCATCCCTGGTTCCTTGGAGGCTCTAAAAAGGTCTTCTTCAGTAATCGATCAAGATTCTGTACCTGCTTCAGGAGAAAGAAAAAGGAGTCTGGGTTCTCTGCCTGCTTCAAGAGGAAGTGGAAGGAGTCGGGTTCTCTGCCTCACCTAGGCCGATGGAAAAGAGTTTGTAAAGGCTTCTCTGTCTTACTATGAGAGAAAAAGGAGAGTCACTGTGTTTTAGTGCAATACCCGGAGGGGAGGCTCTAGGGAGTAGACGTAGGTCAAGTTGACCGAACCGCTATAAAATCTAATGTGTTCTTTCTGTGTTACTTCTGCACTTTACTTTTTCGCATATTCAATTTTTGTCGATGATTGTGTTTGTTTTAAAATATTCAAAAAAGATTGTGTTTTTTGTTTAAGGTTTTTTTAAAAACTACCAATTCACCTCCCCCCCCCCCCCCCCTTTCCCCCCCCCCCCCCCCCTCTTGGTTGGTCTCTGGCTAGTTCATAAGGGCTTAACAACCCTAACGAACTTTCACTTATCATATCGAAGTTGTTTGCTATTCAACTAGTCATATAAGTTGAATATGAAATCATCATACATGCTATCCACTCTCAATACACTATAATGTCAACATTGAATTTCTCACTGAGTTGTACTCTTATGTCAGTTTGCGTCAGCTCATGGTATTTTCTTAGAAGAAAATTAAGCATGACCCATAAATATTTCCTACACTTGGGGTCAGAATGTGTTCTCATTGCTCACATATAGTCTCCTTAATATTTGATCATAATCTAATGTCTAAATATGCATATAATAATGGAATGCCTTAATTGGACTTCACTTGCATTTCTAATATTGGTTTGGATGATGTCTCACATATTGCCTTTTGGTGAGTTGTTGCCTGTTCCAATAGAGAATTGGATAATCCTTAACTAGGTTTCTTAATAAGATGACCTTTAAAACAACCATGACAAAATCTAATGAAATGAAGATAAGATGGTTTG
>NW_021556872.1:0-6122 GCF_001605985.2 Dendrobium catenatum
TGTTCAAAAACATTGAACAAGAGCTCTTAAATAGAAGTGCTTCAAAGGAGCTCATTAATTGCAAGTTGCTGACTTTATCGTCTAGGATGATATTAAAATCGTCCTGGCCGATCAGTACAAATCTCATAAGATCGGCCAGAGCATCGCCCTGAATGCAAACTTGACGATTGAAAATTTTGCTTGATCGACCCGGACGATCTCACGATCGTCCCGGCCGATCAGTTCAAATCAGAGGAAAATCTTCCAGAGCATCGCCCTAAATTTGAGTCGGCCGATATTTATCGTCTAGAAGCAACTAAGGGTTTTTGAATAGATCGTCCTGGCCGATCCTGTGATCGTCTAGAATGATGTGATCGTATCAATTATCCTTAATTACTTCCTTGATTCCTGGATCAATTTAGGCATATTTATGTAATATCGTCCAGGCCGATCTCATGATCGTCCTGGCCGATTTCCAAAAATATAGAATTCTTAAATTGATCATGGCGGCAATTTCTTTCTCTATTGAGCATATCGTCTTGGTCGATATAGGTATCATCCAGGACGATCAGTTAATTACGGCTGCCTTAACTAAGAAATCCTGATTAGATCTTCTATTTTTAGCTCGATCATCAAGGACGACATAAATATCGTCCGAGCCAATGTGAGTAAAAACACAAGTTCTAAATCTCTCAAGTGTGTGTGTGTAGGGTTTCTTAACATTAATCACTTCAAGCATTTATAATTGAATCAAGAAAGAAAAAATAAAATTACAGACTGACTCAACCCTAATCTACCCAGTCTTGAGCTGATTCTGATTTCTGTCCGATCTTTGAATCCTGAAAATGTCAGTAGTAACAGGCAGTTGATGAAAAGCAAGAATGTTTGCTAATCATCAAAACATAGTCCATGAAACCGAATTTGCAACAATCTCCCCCTTTTTGATGATGGCAAAACACAACGACAATTATTTTAAAAATAGTAGTGTAAAATATGGAATCAAAATTGTTAGCAAACATCCTAAACTACTCCTCCTTTTGACATCTCAAAAAGGAGGAGGGAACGAAGAAAGCAAATCAAAAGACCTCTTTATTTTTTTTTTAACCCAAGGCATGAATATGATGTAGCATTCCATGTGATTGATTTTTTTAAAAACTTGTGAGTTAATGAGTTAACATCATCTACAATCCAAAGAACAGTAGAATATCCGATCATCGTTACCCTTATCTCAGACTTTCTTTCAGGGTAGAATCATCTTTTGAAATCAATGACCTAACTCAAAGAAAACTAATTGGATATGAGATAAGGATCCATTCATCACTTGGTTTAAGAAAAAATATCTCATAGAATAATGAATCAAATTAAATTTGTCATAATCGCAAAACAATTAAAATCAAGCCTTTGATACATGAAAACTTTTAAGTTTTTAAAGGATTTGAAAAGAGAGAAGAGCTTGCTTTTTAGTGGGCTCATTTTATGCCACTTGTCAATTGATTGGTGCTTTGCGCATCTTTTGCTTTTTGATATATTTTTTTTGGCAATTTGGCGTCATTGCGCATCTTTTATTGGCATCATTGGCCAATTTTTTTTGCAAGCTCCATTCTCTTTACAACACTTAAAAAGGATTCTTAGTTGTGAGTATATCTTTTAGATATTAGAGAATAGGGGCTCTCTCTCTAACATAGAGAAGAACGATCCATAAAACAGAATCAATAACCAAAGACAAGAGTAATGAGGAATCTTGATGTGATAAAAAGACTTTAATCATTAGAAATACAAGATAGATTTGCTTAAGCAAGTTTTAGAAAAGATCTTAATTTCATACAAAATTTATTAATTTGAAATAGATTTTTGATTAGAAAAGAAAACTATGCCACTAAAATATGTTAGAGAAAGAGACATGATCAATGAAATATTTTTACCATCTAATAGATAAAGAGATGTAAAACATTGACTACAAATTTTCAAAAGCAAGGACAGGGCATACGATATCATTTCAACGATGATTTAAAAAAAAACAGAAGAAAGTAAAACAAATCAAACAAAAACTAATAGTAAAACAAAAAGAAGAAAAGAAAGCAAAGAGCAAAAAGAAAAACAAATAAAAGATCAATTTCATGCATTTATGTCAATCACACCCAATCTGGTCCTTAAAGAGCTGAAAGTGTCGAAGGCCAGTGGTTTAGTAAAGATGTCAGCCAGTTGATTTTCAGTTGTCACATGGTGTAACTCCATGTCTTCTTTAGTCACATGGTCTCTAATGAAGTGATGCCCAATGTTAATGTGCTTAGTCCTTGAATGATGGATAGCATTCTTAGAGATGCATATCGCACTAGTGTTGTCACAAAAAATTGAGATGGTGCCTACAGATAATCCTAAATCCAATACATGTTGTTTCAACCAAATGACTTGGGCCACACAACTTTCAAGAGTAATGTACTCAGCTTCAACAGTGGAGAGTGCAACAGAATTTTGCTTCCTACTAGACCATGAGACCAAAGATTATCCTATGAATTGACAAGTTCCTGAAGTGCTTTTTCTATGCACATTGCATCCTGCAAAATCAGAGTTAGAAAAACCAATAATCTTAAAAGTAGTGTTGTGTCTAGGATACCAAATCCCTAAGCTTTGGGTCCCCAAAAGGTATCTAAAAATTCTCTTAACTGCAGTTAGGTGGGATTCCTTAGGGTCAGCTTAAAATCTAGCACAAAGGCAAACACTAAACATTATATCAGGTCGGCTCGCAGTTAGGTAAAGTAAAGATCCAATCATGCCTCTGTACTTCTATTGATCAACAGACTTACCACTTGAGTCATTATCCAATGGAACACTAGAAGTCATGGGAGTATTAATTGGCTTAGATTTATCCATCTCATACTTCTTCAAAATGTCCTTTATGCATTTTGTTTGATTAAGAAAGGTTTCATCATCCAATTATTTTATACTAAACCCTAAAAAGTAGGACAACTCTCCCATCAAACTCATCTCAAATTCTCTACTCATTATTTTAGAGAACTCATCACAAAGTTTCTTATTAGAAGATCCAAAAAGTATGTCATCTACATAAATCTGAACAATGAGAAAATCATCTCCAACTTTTCTAAGAAAAAGGGTGGTGTCTACGCTCCCCTTAACAAACTCCATTTCTAGTAAGAATGTGCTAAGCCTCTTATACCATGCTCTTGGTGCCTACTTTAAATCATACAAAGCCTTTTTGAATTTAAAAACTTGATTTGAAAATTGGAAACTCTCAAAACCTAGGGGTTGTTCTACAAACACATCCTCTTTTTTTCCCCATTTAAAAAGGCACTCTTAACATCCATTTGAAAAAGCTTAAATCCTTTATAACTGGTAAAGGCTAATAGCACTCTAATGGCTTCCAATCTAGCTATAGGGACAAAAGTTTTCTCAAAGTCTATACCTTCTATTTGGTTATACCCCTTAGCCACTAATCTTGCTTTATTCCTAACCACCACTCCATAATCATTTACCTTGTTCTTAAAGATCCACTTTATTCCAACTACCCTTTGTCCCTTAGGTCTTTCTACAAGCTCCCAAACATTATTCCTAACAAATTGATTCAACTCCTCTTGCATGGCTAAAATCCAAAACTCATCAAGAAGGGCTTGGTTTATGTTGGTGGGTTCAGTTATTGAGATAAAGGCAGAATGGTTCACCTCCTTTCTAAGTCCATATCTAGTCCTAACTCCATCACAAGGGTCTCCTAAGATCAAATCCTCAGGGTGACTTGTAGAGTATCTCCAATCTCTAGGCAAGGTGTGAGAAGGTCCAACCCTTTCCTCCAAATCTATATTTTCTACTCCTTTGGTGACATCTCCTACTCCTTCAATGTTTTGGTGACCTACTCCCTTCTCCAAATTTTTTACTCCAGTGGTAACCTCTCCAACATCATCATCATCATCCTCAACTTTAGGCTTTTTAGGATCAGACTCATCAAATACTACATGTTTAGTCTCTTCCACCATCAAAGTTCTCTTGTTAAGCACCCTAAAAGAATTCCCAACACTAGAATATCCCAAGAACACTCCTTCATCAGATTTAAGATCAAAATTTCCCAAGTGAGACTTTCCATTGTTGTGAATGAAAACCTTAAAACCAAAGACATGAAGGTGAGAAAGATTGGGTGTCCTACCATTAAGGATCTCATATGATGTCTTATCTAGTTTGGCTCTAACATTCACCCTATTCAACACATAACAAGCTGTGTTAACCGCTTCAGCCCAAAAGTATTTTGGAAGTGAATACTCAGCAAGCATGGCTCTAGCAGCTTCCACCAAGGTCTGGTTCTTTATTTCAATTACCCCATTCTGCTGAGGGGTCCTAGGAGCTGAGAAGTTGTGGCTAATCCCCTTGTCCTCACAAAAATCTCTAAATCTTTCATTCTCAAAATCTCCCCCATGATCACCATGGATGGTCAAGATCTCACTACCTAGCTTTTTCTGAACCAAGTAGAAAATATTCTAAACTCCTCAAAAGACTCATGTTTATGTGAAAGAAATCTAGTCCAAGTGAACCTCGAGTAGTCTTCAACAATCACCAAACCATAGACTTTCCCTCCCAAGATGGCAGTGCTAATGGGTCCAAACAAATCCACGTGAAGGACTTCTAAAGGTCTAGAGGTGCTAATATCCTTAGAGGGGTGAAAAGTGGAGTGGACTTGCTTTCCTAGTTGGCAGGCATCACAAAGGTGGTCTTTTGAAAACTTTAGTTTGGGGACACCTCTAACTAGGTCTTTTGGGGTCACTTTCCTAAGGGTTTTCATACTTGCATGACATAATCTCTGGTGCCACAACCATGAATCATCAACAATTATTTTTAAGCAAAATGAAGCAGCGCACTCAATGTTATTTAAATCAAGCATGTAGACGTTGTTGATCATTTTTCCCTACAAAATAGTATTGTTACTTAAACTTACAATGCATGAATTTGCAAAGAATTGCACGATGAAGCCTTTGTCATAAAGTTGATTGATGTTGAACAGGTTGTGTTTTAATCCATCTACAAGCAAAACATTTTCAATCATAAAGTTCTTGGAATTACCAATTATACCTGAGCCTACTACCTTCTTGGTGGTGTTGTCTCCAAGAGTAACATTGCCTCTAGTCCTGGACTCTAGCAAAACAAATTGATTGGCATCACCAGTCATATGTCGAGAGCATCTGCTGTCCAAGTACCACATACTCTCACGAGGCATTTTGTGAGAGCCCACCTACAAAATAATCAAATGTCAGATATAGGAACCCAAACAGGTTTGGGTCCCTTCTTATGAAAAGTAGAATGCAATACATGTGTGGTATGCTGTAAATCATGCACCTTTGGTCTCTACACCCAACGTGTACTATGGTGAATAGTGCAAGTGTGTGAGTTGTGTCCTAGCATGCCACATGAAAAATGTCTAACACCTGGAAAAGGATTTCTTAAATGATTTGAGTTATAATGCCTCTTCCTAGGTTTTGGCTTTTGATCAAGTATTGGTGTCATCCTAGTTTTCTTAAATGTATCCAATTCATTTTGAATGCTCAAGTTAGTAAATTTTAAAGCATCATTATCAATCCTCAAATTTTTCTCCATCTCTTTAGATTTTTTAAAATCAGATTCAAGTGAGGTGTGTGTGACTTTTAGTGACTCATGCTCTTCAATTAATTCACAATGCTTTTTATTTTACTCATCAAATTGATCAAGTAGAGTCATGTGATTTGAATCAATCGTAGAATGATATTTGAGAATAACCTCATGCTCTTTTTATAAATTCAAGAATTCCAATTTCAAGCTAGCAAGTGTTTTCTTAAGTTTCCTATATGATGCATGAATTTTTTTAGAAACTTCAAGTAGTTGATCATAAAAAATTTCACATACCTCTTCTTGATCAAGATTATCGTCTGCCATCAAGCACAAATTTGTTGTTTCATCTTCTAGTTCCTTCTCTGATGAATCCGACGTAGAATCCGCCCAAAATGCTTTTTGAAGTCTCTTTTTGTCCTTTTGGAATTTGGATTTCTCCTCACTCTTTTCCTTTCTTGTGTGCGTCTTAAGTGTAGGACAATCAACTTTCACATGTCCGGGCTTCCTGTATTCATAACAAATCACATCAGACGATCCTTTAGAATATTTGTTATCCTTAC
>NW_021556873.1:0-280 GCF_001605985.2 Dendrobium catenatum
GAAGTATGGCGTTAGGCGGTGGTCTAACAGAAATCTGGCGCCACTCAATAGTTCAATAGAAGTCTGGTGTCAGGCGGTGGATTAGCAGAAGCATGGTGCCACTTGATGATCCGACGGAAGTCAGGTCATCAGTAGGTGGTCCGATGGAGGTCTGGAGTCAGGCGGTAGTCTAGCGGAAGTCTTGAGTTAGTCGGTGGTCCGATAGAAGTTCGGCGTCAGTCGGGTGTCCGGGGGAAGTCCGGACGGAGGTCGAGGAGGAGCTGTGTACTTATACCATTCC
>NW_021556874.1:0-809 GCF_001605985.2 Dendrobium catenatum
CCTTAAAAGGATATATATTTGTTTTTTAATTATATTCTTTATATATTTGTTTTTTTATTTATTCGTTGTCACTCTAAAGAGAGTGCTTAATCCCTCGGCGAAACTTATCGAGGCCATCCACTGGCATTGGATCTATACTTATTTTGCACTATTGAAGAGTCGAGATTATAATAGAGGGCATTCGAATTCGGAATGGGGGTTCCTAAGCCTCGGTGGTTACATATTCTTAAAATATTAGAACGTGCCAATGAACTTTTGAAGATAGCAGCAAATCTTTCCATTTAAGATTTGCCAACAACAACAAAAATTTCAGTAATAAAGGTTTTAGAAACATACCAATTTAATAGTAAAAAATAATTACCATTTCTTGTCCTGAAATATATTAAATGTACGAAATATAATGACAGAGCGAAGCAATAATTGTATGGGCCAAATGCAAGGACAGTAATTAAGTCTTAATAAAGTACATGAGGATATGCCACTAATATGCATGTTGTCACCTCCATAAAAAATGTAGAACATCCATAAATTCACATTTATAAGGCTTTAAATTCTTTAAAAATAATAATAATTTCAATTATCACATCAATGTTTTATAATCTACATAAATATGATTATGATATGAGATGAAAGTAGAATCATAGTAATGTTTTTTTCAAAAGAAAAAAAAAAATCATAGTAATGTTATGTAAGGAATTTGATTGTCTTGATCAATCTAATTGTTCAGTTGCCTCGAACCTCAAGTTTAATCGTGCTCATCGGGGGGTGTAGGCCAGGGGTGTAAACGAGTCGAGTCGAGTCGAGTATTT
>NW_021556875.1:0-562 GCF_001605985.2 Dendrobium catenatum
AGAAGCTCATTAATGAGCTGACTTTAGTAGAAACTTACAAAAAATAAATCCCAACTTGTTTTGACCCCCCCCCCTGCGCCTACATCAATAGGTATATAATATTTTTTATCAATGAGTGGGTTAGGCTTTAGAGGGCCTAAATTATTCATTATATGACCCGACTTGGGCCATACTTGTTCATAGCGTTGTTTTTCTTGCAAAAATATTAATGGGCCATTGATGATGTCAAGTTGTTGTCATCTATCAATGATTTTTTTTCGAAATGAGACAAAAGAACATAGACTCTATTTATGAATTAAAGGTAAACTAACTATTTCACCCTGGCCAAATAGTATACTGATGGTTGTCTAGCTTGTTTGGTGACAGTTAACAAGGCCACTAGAAAGAAAGGGATGTCAAAGGTGGAGGGTGTGTACTATCCAAATTAGCTATAGGTTAGATGCAATTGTGGCCTGCCGCTACATATTTTAAGGAGAATGAGACAATTAACCATTTAATATTTACAATTTGCTAATACAGGAATAGTCATTAATGCATTATGGGATTTACGAAGTCACCAATT
>NW_021556876.1:0-341 GCF_001605985.2 Dendrobium catenatum
TCTTAAAATATTAAACTTTAGATCAATATTTAAAATCGATCAACCAATTTTATTAATAGATTTCCTAATCTACACTTCTTTTTTTTTAATTTATAACCAACTAAATAATCAATCAAACACTAAAAATAAAATTCTAAAATTAATCCTAAATTACTAATACTTAAACTTCAATTAAAATCTCCCCTTGGCCTTAAACAAATGAAAAATGCAGATAACTTGAACTAATCATCCTACATAGGACCTATCCAAAACTGCACAGCCTACACACACCTTAGACCTGTTTGGTTAGGACACGACTTCTAGACCTAGGTTAGGCTGACATTTTCTTTCATTATTCAATA
>NW_021556877.1:0-263 GCF_001605985.2 Dendrobium catenatum
GCAAGAATATATTAAACTCTTCAGTGCCTCTGTCGCAGCAAAAATAGCTTCCTCGTGCTCACCAGCCAAAATTTCTAACAATAAAAGAAACAAGTCAACAACATAGCTCACCATTCTACCTGATTACATACCCAAAGGATAACTAGAAAAATCATATGAAAAGCTAACCTCCAAGGGAATTAAAGATTATTGGAAGCTTCACAACACACATATTCCTATTTAAACAAAATACTCTTTTGGTTCCCAAATTTAGTAGGCGTGCT
>NW_021556878.1:0-291 GCF_001605985.2 Dendrobium catenatum
TCTACCTCAAGAGATAGACTAATGCTTCACTATCAACGTGAAAAGAGAAACTAACAGTAAATTATGTAATTAAAACCATTATATTTTTTTTTAATATTATTTTAAAGTAAAAATTATTCAATTGTTTTTTTGGGAAAATTTGGGGCAAAGCACGTATATTGATATACCAAAAAAATGGATGCTTAAAAAACACAACCTACAAAATCAGCAAAAATAAAGAAAAAATTGAGAAAGAATACAATGAGAAATACGGAAAAGATTATGAAGACAAAACCACAAGAACTTATGTTA
>NW_021556879.1:0-1150 GCF_001605985.2 Dendrobium catenatum
CCAAGGAGGAAGACCGCTGTCCAAGCCTTTCCGGATGGCGTCACTGCTGTCCAAATGCTCCCAAGCCTCCCAAGCACTGTTTGAAAGTTTCCAACAGCCTCCAACCTGCTGTCCAAGGCGTTTCGAAGGATAATTTTGCTGTCAAAACTGCTCCGAACAGCAATTTTCGCTGTTTGAATGCTAACGGAAGCTGTCACTTGCTGTTCAAACTATCCAAACAGCAGCTTTTACTGTTTGCAAGCCTTTGGAGGTTGCGTGGCTGCTGTCCAAGCTTTTCCCAACGTTGTCGCTGCTGTCCAAGGCTTTCCCAAGGAAGAAGGCTACCGTCCAAGCCTTTCCGGATGGCGTCGCTGCTGTCCAAACTGCTCCGGACAGCAGCTTGCTGTCCAAGAACGCCCCAAACAGCAGTTTACACTGTTTTGAGGTTGCCGGAGTTGATTCGGAATGAAGGAGAAGCCTTCTCCTCCCCTTGACTGCAGCAAGAAGTATCCTCACAAGGTTTGATTCTCAGTTTATGAGAAGAAACCTGCTCGAGCAGCCCCTACTCGTCTTCTCACTTCCCAGTTGCAAGGTAGGCTCACCTGGGATGGCTGGAATGGACAGCAAGCAAGGGAGCCGAGCTCCTCTTCTCCTCCCGCGCCTGGAGACGCACGCAAAGGGGCGAACTGCCCCTCTCCCCCTCTCCCGTGCTCTGTCTGGGACGGACGAAACCACACGGGGGAGCCGAATGCTCCCCCTCTCCCGATCTCTCCCTCTTTCTCTCGCTCGGGGTCGGGACGGACAACACAAGGGAGCCGAATGCTCCCCCTCTCTCCCTTGCGGGCTCTTGGAGAGCTATAACCGCAGCAAAGCACCGCCCAAATGGGCCAATGCCGCCCTCACACACGTGAAAAGAGGGATTGGGTGTGGGATTTCATGTAAAATCTCAACCCTTGATTTGGATATTGGATTTGAAAATTTAATTTAGCCCCAATTGATAAATCAGGGCTGAAATTGAGTCCGAATTGGACTCGACTCAAACCGATTTGAGTCGGTTTGGGTCCGATTGGTTCCGATCAAGCTAATTTCATGAAATTAAACTTGAATCGGCGCCGAAATGCGTCGAATTGGGCCCGACGACGCTCGACGGGGTTTGAATTGGATTGATTTA
>NW_021556880.1:0-332 GCF_001605985.2 Dendrobium catenatum
TACTTCGGGCCTTGTTTCTTTTAAAGTGGATATGGAGCAAGCCTATGATTCTATGGCTTGTGATTCTCTTAAAGGAGTTTTGGATTATTTTAAATTTCCTCCTAAATTTTCTAAGTTTATAATGGATTGTGTTGTAGACCCTATGTTCTCTATTATCATTAATGGAAATTATTCAAATTGGATCCATGCTAGGAGCAGTTTTCAGCAAGGATGCCCCTTATCTCCAGTTCTTTTCATTCTTTGCTCACAACATCTTTCTAATGCATTTTATCATAGCTCTTGTGGTATCAAGATTTTTCCTGAGGGACCTCTTATCTTGCATCTTTTGTATG
>NW_021556881.1:0-313 GCF_001605985.2 Dendrobium catenatum
CCTATAATATTTTGAAATACTACTTGTGATCATAATCGATCGACTGCTTCCAAGAGAAGCCCATTTTTCCTTTTAGTTATCCCATTTTATTAAAGGGTATTAATACAAGAGCTCTGATGAACAATCCCTTTTCCAACTACAATCTCCAAAAATGGAATGAAATTATTATCAATAATTGATAATCTTAATGACTTAGATTTGGATTTGGAACTGACTTTGTATCATAAATTGAAACTTGAACAATATCCTTTTGAATAATCTTCCAGTACTTGGTTGCATCACTTGACATTCACAATCAAATACTTCAAATAAA
>NW_021556882.1:0-268 GCF_001605985.2 Dendrobium catenatum
CCTTTGTCGTGGTGATGCATTGCTGACCATAGTTGGGTGAAAGTGGTGGGAAGACTATAGTCGAGCGAAGGTGGTCGAAGGATCATAGTCAGGTGATAGTGATTAGAGGACCGTAGTCGAGTGATAATAGTCGAGCTATTGAGATAGGATGGTTGTACTCAAGAGATGGTGGTTGGAGAGGCGATAGCGATTTGAAGGACCATATCCCAACGATGGTCATCGAAGGACTGCAGTAGGGCAATTCTAGTTCAAGGATCGCAATTAGGCA
>NW_021556883.1:0-1042 GCF_001605985.2 Dendrobium catenatum
AAAATGACAGGATTGTACTAATAAGTCAAAAATCCTCCTAATTTGTGTGTTGTTCTCGATCTGCGTGCAAATCTATCTTGGTTTGTGTGCTGATCGCCTCGTTTTGTGTGTATTTTTGTCTCGTTTTACGTGCCAAATTCGTCGAACATCGGAATTAGACAAATTTATAGTGGATTTAGGGTATTGCTGATGTCCCGGTCGCAACGGCGTAATCCATTTTGAGATCGGACGTCGTTTGGGCGACGACGAGGCTTAGTTCCCTCGTAATGCATGTTTTCGCATCATATTTGAATCCCCTTTGAGATTTACGACACGACCTCAAACCATCGAATTTGATCAAATAAAATATATATTCTGAGTGTCGGCGACATTCCGGATGCAATGGTATTGTCCGTTCGTCGATCGGACGTTGTTTGGGTGGCGACGAGGCATCGTTTCCTTCGTAGCGCATGCCCTTTGTAACATATTTGAGTCGCCTTTGAAATTTGCAACACCACATCAAACGATCCAATTTAATCAAATAAAATGTAGATTTTTAATGCCGACGAAGTTTCAGACGCAACAACGCCATTCACTTTGCAATCGGACGTCATTTCGTCACTGACGAGGCTAATTTCCCTCGTAATGAGTTCCTTTGCAACATATTTGAATCGTCTTTGAAATTTAAGACGCCACCTTAAACAATCCAATTCAATTAAATAAAATGTATATTCTGAATATCGGAGACATTCTGGACGCAATGGCGCTGTCCGTTTGTCGATGGCGCTGTCCGTTTGTCGATCGGACGTCGTCCGAGTGTCTTCGAGGCCTCGTTTCCTTTGTGACGCAGGTATTAATATCATATTTGCATCGCCTAAAAATTCACCACCATCTCAGATGATCCAAATTTATCAAATAAAATTTATTTTCTGAATGTTGACGACGTTCTGGACACAATGGCGCTGTCCGTTTGTTGATCGGACATCGTCCGAGCATCTTCGAGGCCTTGTTTCCGTCGTAATGTAGGCCTTCGCATCATGTTTGAGCCGCCTTTGAAATTTTT
>NW_021556884.1:0-1294 GCF_001605985.2 Dendrobium catenatum
GATTCCTACTAATCAGTGGCTTTTTTATAGAGGATTAGCAGCCAACTCTCTCTGCCCATGGGGATGTCAGGTTGATGAAAGCCTGGACCATTGTACAGCTCTCTATAATAAGTTGAAAGAGGTGCTTAACATTTTGAGGAAGTGGGGGTTTGCCATGCCTTCGATTTATTCTTTGACAGAATTAATGCTGGAGATACATGCTAATGTGGAAATCAATCCAAGCCTAGGACGAATATATTTCTATACTATTTATCAGGTTTGGAGAGCTCGAAATGAGCTGAAACATAAAGGGAATTGTAGGCCCCCAACTATCAAAGCTGCTACTATTCTTTCCCTGCTGCCTAAACCTTACTGCTCAATTATCTTGGAGCAATGGAGTACTATCCATCCTATAAGGCTGCCGTCTTACAAACAATGGTGCTCCCCCCCTCCAGGATGGCTGAAATTTAATGTTGATGCTGCAGTGAAACCTTCTAATTTGGCTGGAATTGGAATTGTGGTGAGAAACTTTGAGGGAGCATTGATCGTTGCTGCTGGTAAAACATTTGAGCATAGGGATGCTTTTCAAGCTGAGGTAAGTGCTGCAGCTGCTATCCGTGAGGTTATCTTGGATTGGATGTTTGATTTAGATGGTATCAATATAGAAAGGGATTGCATCAATGCTATTAAGTGGTTGCAGAACATATATGATCACAGAAATAAGGTCCATTTCAGCTATGAGGGGTCGGATCTCTCGTTTTTTATGGGATTCAAGAAAGTTCTTTTTCAGTATATAAACAGGAATAGCAATTGGCCAGCTCACTTCTGTGCCAATTTAGCTTTACAGGATAGTTTTACTTTTCTTGATGTAAATAATGAGGAGTTCCCCTCAACTCTCTTTAGTTTGTTGAGGGAGGAAAGTGATAGTATATAGTTACTTTGAGTGATTACTTGTAACTAGCTTACTTCTTTTCATTAATGCAAAATGCAACATTCAACTCTATCCCCCCCTCTCTCTCTCTCTCTCCCTCGCTCCCTCTCTCTCTCTCTCTCCTCTCTCTCTCTTCCTCTCTCTCTTGCTTTCTCCTTTGCTTTCTTTTTCTCTCTCTTGTTATTTCGCTAGCTTGCTCTTTCTCTATCTTTCTCTTACTTCCTCTCTCTCTCTCTCTTGCACTCCCTTGTACTCCCTTGATTGCTCTTCTTTCTCTCGCTCTCTCTCTCCCTCTCTCTCTTCCTCTCTCTCTCTCTAACTCTATCTTTCTCTCTCTTGCTCTCTCTTGTTCTTTCTCTAGCCTTCTCTTTCTCTAGCTTGCTC
>NW_021556885.1:0-330 GCF_001605985.2 Dendrobium catenatum
TAAGAGATAGAAATCAGAAGGACCGTAGTCAGCAGGAGATCGGGGTCAGAAAGACCGTTGTTTGTTGATGGAGGTCAGAAGGATCATATTAGGCGACGGAAGTCAGAAGGACAGTAGTCGGCAGGAGACCGGGGTCAGAAAGACTGTTGTCTGTTTTTAGAGGTCAGAAGGACCATAGTAGGCGACAGAGGTCAGAAGGATCATAGTCGGTAGGAGACCGGGGTCAGAAAGACCATTGTCTATTGATGAAAGTCGAAAGGACCATAGTAGGTGACGGAGGTTAGAAGGACTGTAGTCGGCAGGAGACCGCGGTCAGAAAGACTATAGTTG
>NW_021556886.1:0-294 GCF_001605985.2 Dendrobium catenatum
AATTACTTTTCTTAATTACTAGATTAATTTAGGCATAATTGTGCTGCATCGTCCAGGATGATGTCCTGGATAATATCCAAAAATAAAGAATACCTAACTAAATCTGGCGGGTGATTCTTTTTGATTTGAGCCTATCATCCCGGCTAATATGAATATCGTCCAGGATAATGTGCATAATGATTTCTGCCTTAACCAGGATGCCGTAATTAGGGTTTTTATTTTTGAACAGATCATCCAGGTTAATATTTAGATCACCCAGATGATGTGATCAAAATAGAGAACTTTAACCAACAG
>NW_021556887.1:0-2039 GCF_001605985.2 Dendrobium catenatum
GAAGACTCACGGGGTAAGCATAGTGGTGCGGGGCAGGCACGCAATGGTGGGGGCAAGTGTGCATTAGCGTGGGCAGTCGCGTGGTCAGCAGTTAAGTGGTGGGAAACTGGGCAATTGCATGGGCTGGTAGAGGCAGACAATGTTTCGATTGCCAACTCACGTTCGTACCTAATTTTTGGCATGAACAGTTCAATTCAAACATTTATGGGTCTCTAAAACCATTTTTTAATATTTTGTACTCAATTTGGACACTTTGGGAGAACCCAACAAAGCCTCATACATTCATTTTTTTAGCAATTTTATAAAAGGTGAAATGAAATTTTCTTATATTTTTGCTCTGATCGATGAACCAACTTTAATATTTTCTAAATTTTGCATTCAAGGGTATTTTACTTAGTTTCAAACACTAGAGTGGAGGCCCACGTTGACATCTAGGAGCGTCACACTACAAAGATCTTAAATTAAAATTTTACGATTACAAAAAAATTGAAGACTCAAATCACATATTTTCATATTATAAGAGTTGTGATAGTTAAAAATTAAGGGCAATTGAACATACACAAAAAGCATTGCCTTCATCCAGCACAAATCTTGAGCAATTCATGTTAGAACACTTCTAAATTAAATTGGGCAACTGAAATCCAATTTTATCACTTATTAGTCACTTGAATGTCAGAGATGACCCATGAACAAAATCGACTGATTCGAGCCCATAATGCCCTCAAACTTTCTCTCAATTTCTTAGCCGTGCCATCCCAAGAACTATAAATGACCCATTCTTCACATGAAAGTATGAACTCCTGAGCTCCACCCGGCACACCGTTACGAATCTGCCCCCTGAGGTCAGCTAATGATTTTTAGCTGACAGATGACCATCAAAATCCATATAGAAGGCACTACGAGCTTCCTTCACCACATTGTTACTAGTCCTCTACAAATTAGCTATGTCCACTCCGACTAACACGCCGGGTCGAATACAGTTCCCTCTATCACTATTGCTCGTTGACTATTGTCCACTCAACCAACGCGCACCCACCTACTACGATCCCCTTGACCATTGATTACACACTACTAGGTTCTTTCACACTGACACAAGATATGATCACTTCCAACACGTCCCTACTACGATTGTTTTGACCCCTCGCTAACTACAGTTCTTGCAATCTATGTCACCCGCTGACGTATACCCTACACCGAATAACGAGAAACACATCATTGAGAATATCTATCATGTTGTGCTCTATATGATGTAGATTTATTACATTGACCAGTGCTCCTACGAGGAGGGGCTTAATGTGTAATCAATCACCAATATTAAGTGATTCATGCAAACTGGCCAGACCCCGTGGTTCTTCCGTTTAGAGTTTTCCACGTAAATTCTTAGTGTCTTTGAACACTACCTATATCTCTTATCTTTTGTGTGCATGATCGTCATGCAAGCTAAGATGTTTAACCATATCTCTCTACGCGCAAATTTTCAGGACACAAATAAGGTTTTTAACCTTTCTAAACATCTTTTTTGTGGTGTGCCGTGAGAGGAGAGAGAGAGAGAGAGAGAGAGAGAGAGAGAATTTTTTCAATCAAAGATAGTGTTAGCAAATATGAAGAATGCATTAAAATTGGTTCACTGATCAAATTGATAAAGGGAGTTCATTTTATATTTTCTTTTTTATTATTGGGAAGTCGAAAATAAATAAATAGTTGTATTTAATATTTAAATTCTTAAATATGGATGTCTTAAGACCTATAAAAATTATCTAATCCATTTTGATCATAATTCAATAGCATTAAAAAATTTCAATAACTTCTAATTTATAATTAATATTTATATATATCTTCGTATCTGAAAACTCATAATATTGCAACACCTCAAACACTACAATTAATAAAACATGGATTGAATTTTACCATGGATCTAACTAACGCTTTGTTTGGGACTACTTTCTACATCATCTTTTTAGTATAAAATTTATTTGGAAGCAACAAAAAAATAGTTGTAAAAAACTGTCTTAAATGAAGATAATTTAGATTTATGTTTG
>NW_021556888.1:0-567 GCF_001605985.2 Dendrobium catenatum
ATGTATTGTCAACCAACAGTTCTGATATTGGAAGTGAGAAGTCGTCTTTTGGACATGCTTTGTTAAGATCACGAAAATCGATGCATATACGAATTTGTCCATTCTTCTTTTTCACCGGGACAATGTTGGCTATCCAATCAGCGTATTTTTCTTCTCGAATGAAACCTGCTTCGATGAGCTTCTTGGTTTCTGCAATCACTTGTTCTTCGATCTCCAATCTCATTCGCCTTGGAGCTTTCTTAACAGGTACTACACCTGGTTTGATTGCTAATTTGTGAACAGATATATCAGGGGATAAGCCTGGCATTTCATCGTATGTCCAAGCAAAGCAGTCCCTGAATTCATTGAGTAATGCTTTCATCTTTTCAACTTTATTCTTGGAGAGAAGAGCACTAATGAAGGTTGGGCGAGGATCCTCATCAGTTCCCAAATTTATTTCTAATAGTTCATCCATGGTAGCGGCCTGTCCTCCATCTTCAAGTTCTTCTGGTGCAGGTTTAGCTTCCACATCTTTCTCTTCATTTATATCAATGTTTTCAGTAACCGGATATTTATCATTTATCGCAT
>NW_021556889.1:0-622 GCF_001605985.2 Dendrobium catenatum
AAAGAGAGGTTAGTTCCGCCCCTAGCTCCTCCCCCTTTATAAAGGGATATCAAAAACTCATTGGGATTTTTTTTAATCAATAGGGAAAAGTAAGACCATCGATCTCCAACCGAATTTCATACCACCATATGATATCTCACATTTGTTCTATTCGAACTCCAAATCGTACACCAATTTCTCGTAGGTGAACAATGCGACGCCAATAGTTGCGTCGAATTGTTCACCTACCCCAAAAAAAAAATTTGTTGTGGGGTTTGCCAAAGAAGTGCGCCAAACAGAAGAAAAATGCTTCAAAGATGGTTACCTTCGCAGGAAGCGCGCGAAAGAAGAAGTAATGATGTTCGATTGGAGATGAATGACTACATTTTGGAGTCGAAAATGAATTTTTCGGTTGGAGACGCCCTAATTTATGTCAATTTAGAGATGATTGGATGAAAAAAGCATGCATAGTAAAATTGAATGTGGGGCATTTGAAATGATTGAAATTATTTAGATTAGTGTAAAATAAATGTATATGATTTCTTTTTCTATTTACTTTAATGTAAAATGAATATAGTGTAAAGTTTAACAATGGTAGTGGGTGACAACCGGTGACCGACGGTTGGGTTAGGAGGTGGCCAAA
>NW_021556890.1:0-313 GCF_001605985.2 Dendrobium catenatum
CAAAAGGTAGGTTATCGAACAGGGGAGGTCGGGTAATGGAGTACCCTTCCGTAGTGTTATGATTCCCAAAGTTAGTCATGGATCAAATTCAAAAAGTTTTTAAACTTAAATTTTCGAATCCCGATCTGATGCCACTTAAAAGTTCGTTCGGGATGTTAAGCCCTATGAACTTAGTCCCAAGCTAACCAAGAGGGGGGGTGAATTGGTATTTTAAAAACTCTTTTCACAAAGAATAAAAATTGCATCAACCAAATCACACCACAAAAAATAAATGAAGAATTTAAAAGTGCGGAAGCAAGAAAAAGAACACAAA
>NW_021556891.1:0-224 GCF_001605985.2 Dendrobium catenatum
TGATATATACAAGCATTTTCCACATTATGTATAAGTTTATACACATTATATACAAGTATTATACACATTATGTATATACTATATACGAGCATTACACACACTTTATACATGAATTACACATATTATATATGTTTATACAAGCATTCTACACTATGTTCAATGCTATATACAAGTATTATACACACTATATATATATATTTATACACACTATGTACAAGCATTAT
>NW_021556892.1:0-1335 GCF_001605985.2 Dendrobium catenatum
TTCATTGACTTCTGACTTATGGACATCAATTAATACAAATGGGTTCTTGACTGCACATTTCATTGATAACAACTGGTTGTTGCAGAAAAAAATTATCAATTTTGGATTTATGCCACCACCACATGATAGGAAGGTTAAGTTAGATGTATTATATTTTTGGAAAGGTAACCAATACAGGTTTCCTGAAGTTGCAGCTATGGCTAGAGATGTTTTATGCATTCCCATTTCCACAGTTGCTTCAGTAAGTGCATTCAGTAACAATGGTAGAATTTTTGATCAATATAGAAGTGCTTTAAAACCTGACATTGTTGAAGCCTTAGTGTCCAGTAAAGATTAGTTATATGGAAATAACGGTACATGTTCTAAAATCTAAATGTTTGCATTTACTTCTTCTCTTAGTTTTTTGGATTCATGTTAAAAGTAATATGCTTTTTTTGTAGTTTTGCCTGATCCGGAACTTGATGGTGTAACTAAGGACATCATGAACTTGGGTATTACAGAAATAGGCAGTGAGGATGCCAAATGTTCAGCTACCAGAGTTGCCTAGTTGAGTTTGATTATATTTTTGGTAGCCTAGTTGGCAAATTAGTCGTCCTGCATGTCTTTGTTGTTTTTAGAATGTTGAATTTGTCAATACTGGTTGAGTAACTCATAAAAAGATGTATGGATTTGTGAGTCTGTGACTGTTTGGTCGTTGCTCTTTCTTGTTTTTAAATTGTTGTATGGTCTAGTATGGATTTGTGACTGTTTGTGGACCTCCGGGCCTGGGCTGCTGGCTCTGGCTGCTTATAATGTTATAACTTATAGCTTAGAAGTTAGAATCTGAGTATTTGGCTGTTTAAAATTTATGTTTGTCAGTTTGTGAATTCTGAAAAGTGAAATCTGATCAGAAAATGAAACTTTGGCTGTGGTCGCTGGGCGCCTGGGGCCTGGGCTGATGCTTAATGACATTCTGATTTCTGATTCTCTGAATATCTGAGTTTGTCCACTTATGATTTCTGAATATCTGATGACATTGTGAGTTTCAGAGTTTGTGACATTCTGAATTCTGATTTCTGAATATCTGATGATTGATGCTTAAATGCTTAATGAATTAATCTTTTTGGAATATCTAATGCTTAATGTATAAGTGTATAACTATGAAAGCTTAAGCAATGATGAAAAACCTCCTAAGCAGAAAGTGATAGGCTGATAGCCGTCGTGTCACGTGTGTTGGCTAATACTATTGCAACCAGGAGGCATTTGCATTACCTAAATGACTAAATTCAAGAGCAGATACTTTATAAATTCATTGATACTATATTAAGTCATTAAGTTTAATGCAATTTGCCGCCT
>NW_021556893.1:0-408 GCF_001605985.2 Dendrobium catenatum
CATTAAGAATATACAAAATGATATCCTCGGTATCCACCTGAGATCCAGCCGCCGCTATGTTATCCACGAGCGTTTTTATTTCCGCTAGATATTGAGACATGGATGAGTTCTTGAACGATATATTGTGTAATTCGTTCTTTAGCTGAATGACTTTTGATCGATTGGTGGATTGAAAACGGGTTTCAAGAGCTAGCTAAATTTCGGAGGTAGAATCGAGATTAACGATATAAGGGAGAATAGGAGAGGAAATAGTGGAGCAGATGGCAGCAGACAAATTTTGGTCATTAAGAAGCCAGATCGAAAACTCAGGGTTCGGCGTGGAGGACCCGTCAGATTTGACAAGAAACCGTTCTGGTTTTGAAATTTTTGGGTCAAGAAAAGAATCAAAACCGTTTGCACGGAGAACTT
>NW_021556894.1:0-560 GCF_001605985.2 Dendrobium catenatum
ATTATCAAAATATGCTTTATAACAAATTTTCTAAAAAAATATATTATTGTGACGTACCACTAATCGTTCGCCTGGGGAGCGAGGAAAGAAAGTTTCTGGCTGTTCTGTTTGAGGCTGTAACAAATAGATTGAAGCCCATGACCTATACCACCGTAGGTAAGTACCTAACTCCTGATTACCAGTTCCTTCTGGCCGGGTTATTGCTACAACATATGCTCTCCTATCTTCCCATATTTCCAGGTAATCTCTATACTGAACAGTCCAGTCCAGATCAGCTCGACCTCTTCCATCAATCCTTCTGAAATTTAATTCCATGGGTCGAACATCTGTGAATTGTATTCCCCCAAATTGTCGCATAACACGATCAGGAAGATGCCACTCGGTACACTTCCAGCTAATGAGGGGCACTCTAGCACGCCATATTTCGATCCCCTCCAAACATTCGGCAGGCAAAGTTGCTAGAATGTCATCCGTGTATGGAGTCATGCTCACCTACATGTATACAAATCAAGGATTTTTACAGGTTGACATATGGCAAAAAATTGATAAGGGTTAATGTT
>NW_021556895.1:0-268 GCF_001605985.2 Dendrobium catenatum
CAGTAGAAAGTCAATAACATAAAAAAGTAATCATTACGAACAACCTAAATTAAAATTTTTGCCAACATCTTGTAATAAGGGTTCTTGTAATACTATAAAATTTTATCAACATAACCAAATTCTATCAACATATATAAAAAAATTTATAGTAAAGTAAGACTGTTCAAATCCAAGTAGACTCTTCAGAAATAATTCTTGTAGAATATCAATCTTCTTCACGAACAACCTGATTTAAATTAATTACACAAATATAAGTAATTTAATTATT
>NW_021556896.1:0-276 GCF_001605985.2 Dendrobium catenatum
ACTTCATCGCTTTCAGACCCGGAAGTTTCAGAATCTGATTTGTGCGTCTTCAGTGCAATTGTTTTCTCCTTTTTCTTCTCACCTGCATCAAGATTTCTTTGATTCACCCCTTGCTCATAATCAATGAGTGAGCCAAGTAAGTTATCAATATAGTAAGTATTCAAATCCTTAGATTCAGTGATTGCAGTGATTTTAGCATCATATGACGAAGGCAAACATCTCAAAATTTTATTTATTTATTTTTAGTTTGAAAGTTCTTTTTTTAGTGCATGCAGT
>NW_021556897.1:0-487 GCF_001605985.2 Dendrobium catenatum
TCAAATAATTTGTTGCAAGTAAGTACAAATAACATTTCTTTTATTTTTTTTATTTATATTTTTTTATATATTTTTATTATTTTTTTTAAACTTAAACACAAGAAAAAAAGATATCAAAAGCAAGTACAAAACAAAAGAGAAATGCATTTAGATAACAAGCACAACAACAAGTACAATAAACTTCTCCCCCTTTTGACAGCACAAAAAGGAGGAGCAACTAAAGTAAAAAGCAAAAGAAAGAATCTACAATGGAAGCACAAAAAATCTAAGCAGACGGGTCCTGATTAGTTGGTGGTAGAGGTGGATTTGGTTGAAAATATTGGAAGAGAGCATCGATGCGGTGATTAATTGCAGTAAAACATTTTCCAAATCATTGCATATCTGTCTCGTGTTGCTGATGTTGTTCTTGAATATGCATGTTGAGACGAGTCTGCAGCTGGTCGAAGCGTGAGACCAAATCATCGTTAGGGTGTGCTGGTGCAGGTGC
>NW_021556898.1:0-434 GCF_001605985.2 Dendrobium catenatum
TTCTTACCCACCCCAGCCCTCGGCCGTGCCACCGCTTTCTATCTCCTCCGGCTAGATCGACGTCGATACATATCTGCTACGCTGCACCCCCACTAACCTGTTGAAAAATCCACATCCTCTCCTGCTCTTGTGTCATCCGCAATATCAAATCTCCACCTTCGTTTCTCTTTCCACTTTCTTCTCCCTCCCCCATCCTCTATTTTTTCTGACGGCAGGTGTAGGTTCCTCTGTGCGAGGAAACGACGGTTCATCCTTCCCCCCCTTCCCCTTTTTCTTCTCTCCCATGGGGATATAGGTTTTCGTGAAGTGCCGATCCATAGCTTCGATGACGGCTGTTTCCGTTGCAGCGGAGTGGCAACTCCTCTACAACCGCTACTACCGCAAGCCTGAAATCTTTTCGATGCAATGGGGTCGAATGGAGCTCACCCGCAACC
>NW_021556899.1:0-238 GCF_001605985.2 Dendrobium catenatum
GAAGTCGAATCCACTCATTCGGAAAAGTATATCACCCTGAAGGATGAAAATAGAATTCCATAACGGCGTTCAGACTTAGAATTGTGAGATTCATCTTGAATATCATGACTAGATTCTAAAGAGAACTCGACACGACCCCGAGGGGACGAAGCAGAGTTCAACTAAATAATCCAGTCATAATATTCAAGGAGTATGATTTCTGAATTCATATCCAAAGTCTTACCAAAGAAGGGTGTAT
>NW_021556900.1:0-201 GCF_001605985.2 Dendrobium catenatum
TCATGACGCTAATGCTAGCACCATTAATAATATTCCATTCATGCGACGCATACGACGAGGTGGGAGAGCCCTATTCACGCTCTTGTAGCGTGGTGGGGAGTCACTGCTGCTCTGATACGTCACTGCTGTTCTGGTACGGATACTGCTGAAGGCCCCATACACGCTCTTGTAGCGTGGTGGGATGAAATTTTGTACGGCCGC
>NW_021556901.1:0-262 GCF_001605985.2 Dendrobium catenatum
GTACACGACTAGCACGTATAATCCTACAAAAAGATTATGGGGCGATATATATATATATATATATGTATTTTTATTTCATTTATTTTATTTATTAGAACTTACATAGATCCTAAAATAAAGCCTCGAACAAATCACACTTTGTGTACCGCAAGTCATAGCAACTTCCTCTCAAATGCCTCAACCTCGAGCCCGTCGCTTTCTCCATAGCCACCACCGTCATGGCCACTCTCAAGAATCACTTTTAAGACGCACACACCACCAC
>NW_021556902.1:0-535 GCF_001605985.2 Dendrobium catenatum
GACAAGTTTGACCTTTTTGACCAAAATACCCCTTAGGGATTCAAATATCAATTTCAAACCAAATGACCACCAAATTATTTGGAACCTCATCCAATAATTTTCAAATATTATATCAAACCTATTGAACTTGGGTCCACCCCCTGGGTCAACTTGGTTGACCTAGTCAACCTAGATTGACCTAATCATCCCTTAAGGATCTAAATGGGTTATTCTAACCCATTTAACCAAATTAAGCCCTTTAATTTCTCAGACTCACTTCAACGATTGATTTAGACATTTACAAATCATTTGGATTAAGTCACCATGGGTTTGATTTAGTCAAACTCTAAAACATTGTTAAACCTTCACATTACATATGCTCTCCCACTTGATTTCCAAACCCATTCATTTAAATATTCTCAATTCTATTCCATTCAGAGCTTTGGACACCTACTTACCCATAACAAATCATACCATGGTCATTTTGACCAAGTCATTCCATTTTGACGTGTTCAAACCTATTCGAAGTTCCCTTAAATGCACTCAAAATCTAGCC
>NW_021556903.1:0-289 GCF_001605985.2 Dendrobium catenatum
CAAAATTCATTGGTCCCAACTACACTTGGTGTAATAAAAAAACAGGGAAAGCACATATTTTAGAAAGATTGAATCGATGCTTACTTAATTGCATAGCATTAAATCACCTGAAAGTAGCTGTTGTTAATCATCTTGCTAGTATTGCTTCCGACCACTGTCCCATTATGTTGAGGATTTCGTCTCCATCTGTTTATCATAACTATATTCTGAGATTTGAAGATACTTGGCTTTCCTACCCAGCTTCTCATTCGCTAGTTTGGTTTGCTTGGAACAAACCGGCTAAAGGCAA
>NW_021556904.1:0-239 GCF_001605985.2 Dendrobium catenatum
GCTGCTTTAAGAAACGATAAAAAAACTGTCTCAAATGAAGCCTAGTAGTGCTTCCTTATATTCATTCATTCAACTAAAGATATGAACGCAATATGATTTATTTATTTTTATAATATTATTCCTAATTCTTACTCTACTAAAGAGGCAATGAAGAACAAGACGATAGCACACAGCTAAATCAAAATCTAGGAGGTTTGAATCATCAATGCAGTCATTAAAAATAGTTCACTAAAGCGTAT
>NW_021556905.1:0-327 GCF_001605985.2 Dendrobium catenatum
GAGTAGATGGAGCTGCCAGCGATCCGGCCATATTTGATCTTGTTGGATTCGAACTCTTACACCCATTCAGGCTTCAGACTTGAGCTATGGGGATTGCGCTTCCTAATGCTGATTTTGCTGAAGTTGGTAGATTTGGAGTCATCCTTTGTGGTTGCAAATTTTAGAGCCTACGAATATTAGGTGGTTGTTCGAGATTTATCCTTCCACTAGAACTTTGATTCTCCAGTCACTTAGGAGAATTTTGTAGACTACGATCACTTGAACTTGTTGAGTTAAATTTACCTTCGTACTTCCTACAGTCCCTACTAATGGGTTGACAAAATGGGG
>NW_021556906.1:0-288 GCF_001605985.2 Dendrobium catenatum
TAGGAAAGTTTTCTAATTGTATTTATGCTATTTATGAAGTATTTAATTGTTTAGGAAGGTTTCTTAAAATATTTTTAATGTTTAGGAAGGTTTTCTAAACCATATTTAATTAATTAGGAATGTTTCTTAAATTATACTTAATTGTTTAGGAATGTTTCCTAAATTATGTTTTGGTTGATTAGGAATGCTCTAATTATTTAGAAATGTTTTCTAAATTATTTTTATGTTGATTAAGAAGGTTCTAATTGTGTGACTGTGTTCTAGGGCTATTTAAGGGAGAGTTTGTCT
>NW_021556907.1:0-287 GCF_001605985.2 Dendrobium catenatum
TATAATCAGATTTAAGGGATTGAATTTGAGAAGACTTTTTCCCCTATAGCTAGACTTGAAGCAATAAAAGTTTTGCTTACCTTTGCTAATTTTAGAGGATTTAAATTGTATCAAATAGATGTAAAAAGTGTCTTGTTAAATGGGATAATTTAAGAAGATATTTTTGTATAACAACCATCAGGATTTGAAAATTCTAAATACCCAAATAATGTTTTCAAGTTGAAAAAGGCATTATATGATTTGAAACAGCCACCTAGGGCTTGGTATAAGAGGTTGAGCACCTTCCT
>NW_021556908.1:0-241 GCF_001605985.2 Dendrobium catenatum
TTTGTCGCTGCCAGGTCGCTAGTCCTGGAATAGAAATGTGGAGGTTTGCATTAGGTAGTCAACAACTAGCATAAAATTTGTCGAATAATCATGACATGAATCCTTTAAATGTCAAAAAAGGATTCATGTAGCTAACCCCATGTAGTGGGACAAAGGCTTGATGTTGTTGTTTTTATTGTTGTACTGATTTTATTCTTTATGGACATTTTCTCATTGAATACTACTAGGACTAGGAACATGC
>NW_021556909.1:0-201 GCF_001605985.2 Dendrobium catenatum
ATCATCATTATCTTACCATGATGTAAATTGGACAACTACTGCATTTGTTACATGTCTTTTCTTATGTTATTCATGAATATCCCCTTCCTTGAAATTATTGCTACTTTTGCAAATATAACAGGGATGAATATTATTCATGAGTACACTGGAGAACTCATGCCACTATTCGTAGTAGAATTGTATTCTTGTCTTGATTGTTGC
>NW_021556910.1:0-226 GCF_001605985.2 Dendrobium catenatum
TTTCTTTCACACTTGACCGGACTACCTATCTAAGTAGCTCGGGAAATATGTAAAGATCATTTTTTTTAAGAAAAATTTGATTTTTTTGAAATTTTTTTAGAAATTCATTTTAGGGATAACTCTAGGTAAAATTTTAAGCCTGATTAAATTTAAAATAATCCTTAAAATTCTTATAAATAAATATATATATTTTTTTCTTTTTTATTTTCTTTGAACATGTTATATG
>NW_021556911.1:0-301 GCF_001605985.2 Dendrobium catenatum
CGCTTCCATGAGAATCTCCATCTTCATGGCCCACACCACATAATTCATCTTCGTCAGTAATGGGAGTTGCATGGACATTGAGTTATCTCTAGTCGTCGTCAATTTCGACGTCGTTGTATCTCCGACGACGTCGTCGAATATGGACTTCTCTCCATTCTTCATTGGTGACAGCATTTGCTTCGGCATTTGGCTCTGATACCAAATGTTTGGAAGGATCAAAAAACTGATTTTGCACCTGTAGCAAAGAACAAGAAAAAAAAATTTTGGACAGATTTTCTTTTCTTCACATAAAACCTGCACA
>NW_021556912.1:0-569 GCF_001605985.2 Dendrobium catenatum
AAAATAGATCGTACAGTACGAACAAGTTCGTATAGTATGAACGGCGTAAAATCACTTACTCAAATTAAACTACGGCTAGGGTTTCTAATCTACCCTTTCTTGAGTCTTTCTTTCGTCCTGAGTCACTTGTGATCTTCCTGAAATGTTAGTACTCAAGGACAATAGCAAAAAAAATAGTATTCAATGAAAAATTATTCCAAAACAGTCATTATTTGACATCATCAAAATCTCAAACTCGGGGTCATGGGTTGCAACAATCTCCCCCTTTTTAATGATGTCAAATAATTTGTTGCAAGTGAGTACGAAAAGCATTTCTTTTGTTTTTTTTTTAAATTAAACACAAGAAAAAATAGGATACTAAAAGCAAGTACGAAATAAAAGGAATGCATTTAAATAAAAGGCATAACAACAGGTACAACAAACTTCTCCCCCTTTTGACAACACAAAAAGGAGGAGCAACTAAAAGCAAGAAGCTAAAGAAGAAAAACTACAATGCAATTAATATTCTGACCGGTCGTTTCGGGAAAAGGCGGTCAAATCGTACAGTACGATAGGTATCGTATAGTACG
>NW_021556913.1:0-266 GCF_001605985.2 Dendrobium catenatum
ATATTTATAAGTATATTATTCAATATTGTTTTTGTTGTGTCCTGGAATATTCGTGGCGGTAGATAAATATAAAATTTAATGTCTTAGTTTTGTATGAAGATCCAACTCACAAGCATATAAAAAGAGAGGGTGTATCATTCATAAGAGACACCATAGTTTTTACGTGAAAACCCCTAAAAACTGGGAAAAACCACTGGGTTTGACCTAGTTTAAATGAATCTATTATTATTTGAAGTCGATTACAAATGTGCTCTTTCATTAGGGGG
>NW_021556914.1:0-1514 GCF_001605985.2 Dendrobium catenatum
CTAATGAATTCAATTTTGTATTGCATTTCAAAATATAGCACTTTGTTAGATCAATATTTTAAGGAAAATTATATAGGCTAACAAATATTTTTGAATGAGATCAAAAATACTAAAAATAAGACATGATAATTTTTATTGATATCATGGTGAAAAATATTACATTGAGCATGAATGATATCAATCAACAGATTTTCATAATATATAAAACATAGAAACTGAAAACACAGCACTTTACATAACATCACATAAAACATAAAAACTTAATAGCTAATAACACATCATATCGCATCTAGTAGAGAGAAACATAATAGAAATACAGTCATCACTCAGAGGGTCCCTGATCTGGAGGAGGTTGCTGGTTGAAGAAGTTAAAATAGCTACTCATTATAGCCATATTCAAACTCACAGCATCGAGTTGGCCTCGCATCTAGCCCATGTTCTGTTGGTGTTGTGCATCCTGCAGCTGTATATGAGTTTCAATTTAATCAAGGTGATGATCAAAATGAGTCTCAAGATGATCAAACCTGTGAACCATATCTTGAAAGTTTGGTTCACGAGAAGGATCGTCCCGTATGATCTAATTTTGTACGTACAAATAGTGTAAAAATTGTTATATACGAACTTAATGTGAACTGGTATGAATAGCCTTAATACCCAATCATCGTCCCGTATGAATATGGTTCGTCCGATACGAATGGTTTTTCTCAAAGTTTGTTAGTACAAAAAAGAAGGATGAATATTAAGTTTCTAGAATAGAGAACCTCATCCTGGGATGAACCATAATTATCGTCCAGACAAATAGTTCATTTTGACCAATCTAGAGGCCATCGTCCTGGGATGAATGATAATTATCGTCTGGATGAACGCATCTAGAGAGCACCGTCCTGGTACGTATGATAAATATTATTCTAACGAATGCATCTAGAGTTCATCATCCTAGGACGAACAAAAAACATCGTCTAGATGAATAGTTTATTTTGGTGAATATAGAGCTCATCATCCTGGAATGAAATATAAATTTCGTCTAGACGAACGCATCCAAAGAACATCATCCTAGAATGAATGATAAATATCATTTAAATGAACACGACTAGAGCCCATCATCTTGGGACGAATGAAAAATATCATCTGAATGAATAATACTTAGAAATAATTTAATCCTCTCTATTCATTCTTTTGCTTGTTCAGGAGTTAACTGACCAGATCATCCCATACGAGCATGGTTCATGTTGTACAATCAGTTTTAAAAATTATGAATTTTAACTCTCCCCTGGTGTGTGTGCTAAGTTACTCAATTTACAATCACACTCACTAAGACTCAAATAAAATGAAAAATACATACTTTAGTTTTATAAAAAATTATAAGCAAATCTTGATTTCAAGTCTTAATAATCTAGAGTATGATTTTCCTTGAAAGTTAGTACACACAAGAGCCAAAAACAAATCTTCCAAAATATGTTAGGAGAAAATAATAATAAAAAATAATAATATTTGAAATCATCTAAATATACAAG
>NW_021556915.1:0-461 GCF_001605985.2 Dendrobium catenatum
GAGAGAGAGAGAGAGAGAGAGGAAGAGAGAGTGCCGATCTTACCTAACCGAACTCGTCGCTCCTCATCCGACGCCGTCCCTGCCTGCTGGATCGGAAGTTACCACATTCGATCGGAAGCATCAACGGGAGCTCACTGTGAGGGTAACTTTCTCCCCCTCTCACGTGCCTATCTTCGGCCAAATCCCGAAATCCACCGAACAAGAGGGATTTAGTAAATTCGGGATTTAAGCTGTAAATCTTTAAATCCAGGATTTACCCATCGCCGGGATTTAACGTGCACACCAAAATCGTTTAGCTAGATTTTGTGTACATTCGGCTTAATTCTCGCTGTAATCTCCGGCAAAATCCCGTCGATCCGCCAAACAGAGAGAGTGGAGAGGAAAAGCTGTAATTTATTTTAATTAATTATTTTTTAATTATAATTATTTTAATTAATTATATTTATTACTATTAATTATAT
>NW_021556916.1:0-495 GCF_001605985.2 Dendrobium catenatum
GATTGTTGAATCTACCTTAAAATTTTCTTAATCAAGATGTTCGTGTTGTCAATAATTTTGGTTTACTTTAGTTTTGAAAAATATAAGAAAGAAAGCATATTTTTTGAAAATAATAAAAAAAGTAGCCAATGATGCCAAACCAAAAGATGCGCAATGACGCCAAATTAAAAAAATAATAATAATACATAAAGTGTATTAAAAATCAAAAGATGCTCAAAGAGCCATTCAAGTGATAAAGGGCTTAAAATGAGCCCACAAAAAAAAATATGCTTATTTTTCTTTTACTACTAAAAGCCTCAGAAAATTCTTGATATGCTCGAAACTTGTTCTTGAAAATCTTGGTTTCTGATTCATTAATTCATGCATTGATCTTCTATTAGATATGTTTTATGAAAGGAATGTTGAAAAATTAATGTTTCTTTTTCCTGTTTATTCCTTTATTTGGATATTGGATTAATAAGTTTTTGAGCCTTTAAAAGAACTTGAGTTTGGATT
>NW_021556917.1:0-310 GCF_001605985.2 Dendrobium catenatum
GGTGGTTCATAAAATTAACGAGTGAAAATCAAGACTTAAATTTGACTCTTTCGCTACACCAATTAACTTGGGGCGAAATGTCAAAATTCGGACTCGCGTTTGAAATCAAAATTAAACTTAAGCTTGAGGTGGAAATCAAGTTTGAACTTAAGGTTGAAATTTTATTCGAAATCAAAGTTTAATTTGAATTTTAACTTGAGGTTGTATTTGGATGGATCTCCTTTAAATTTTGAAACTCAAGACATTGAATTTCACTCAAATGTAGAGGTTTAGAAAATTATAGGAGAATCCTAAGAAATTAGGCCTGACT
>NW_021556918.1:0-887 GCF_001605985.2 Dendrobium catenatum
AACATTTCAGGAAAATCAACTCCAAGCGATGAAGACTTAAAACTATTCATTTGTAAATCATATTTTTTTTTACATGAAAGGGTGTGATTGTAATTGAGTGAAAAAATCACAACACACACTCTTAAGGGACAACTTTTGTGAATTGATCGTACGGGACGAACCTTGTTCATACGGGACGAACCTTGTTCGTACGGGATGATCATGTCAATTAGCCCCTCAGAAGAGCAACGGATTGAACATGCGAGGAGAAATTTTTCTAAGTCCTATTCATCCAGGATGAATTTAATATTCGTCCCGAGATGAAACTCTCGGGATTCTCACTCACAATGTTCATCCAGATGAAAAAAAAGGTTCGTACGAGGACGAAACTCTCTGTATGAGATCGTACAGGACGAAATTATTTTCTTCCCTGGACGAAACTCTCTGGATGAGATCGTACAGGACGAAATATATTTTCATCCCTGGATGAAACTCTCTGTTTAAAATTGTCCCATGATGAAACTTGTTCGTCCCAGGACGAACTGAACCGACTTACGTTAGTTGGTTACGTCATGTAGAATTTTTTGAAACCGACCTATGAAATAACCGTTTCACACCGGACGAACATAGTTCGTACGGGATGATGAGCGTGTAGGAACATAGTTCGTACCAATATACATTAGGTTCGTTTTTTGGCACTTTAAGTAAAATCGGCCAGGATGATCCACGATCATATGAGACGATCTACTTCATATATAATTGAAAACTTGCAGTTTTTGGGCGGTTTTTCTTGTCTTTTGTATATATAGTTCAAATTAGTCTGCCACCCAATCTTTTTGTCAATTGATCTTCATTCCTATTAAAAGAAATTTCAAGGAGAGAGTGTGAGAGAGCATTCAAAGGAGGAT
>NW_021556919.1:0-207 GCF_001605985.2 Dendrobium catenatum
AATTGATAGGACTCCTAAAAAACTTACGGACCTAATCAGAGTAGCTGGTAGCTCGAGCACCGGAGGAACGAAGGTTACGAAGCCAAGAAAATGATGCCCTAACTCATGAACGGGAAGGATGCCTCATGCCGCAGCCGCAACGTCTTACGATTTATGAAATACGAACAAAGCAGTAGACCGGCTTTCATTAGGTATTTACTTAACCTA
>NW_021556920.1:0-308 GCF_001605985.2 Dendrobium catenatum
GTTTATGCAAATAAAACAGGAAAAACAGGGAAAATAGAGATTAGAAAGTTCATTTAATAAATAATAATAAAATAATTGAAATTTACTAAAAATAAAGACGTACCTTTCTTCGGGCTTGGATACCGTTCTGTTGACTTTGTTCTTTGGAACTTGTTCTCTTTTGAAAGCATACCATTTATTTTTCTAATATTCACTTACACTTTTCCAAACTTATACAATTTTCACAAAATAAACATTTTACTTCTCACACTTATACACTTCATCTTTAGTACTCACATTCACGAATCACCTTTCAAAAATATACGCCT
>NW_021556921.1:0-409 GCF_001605985.2 Dendrobium catenatum
AGTCTCCGGTATGACAAAAAATGCCCGAATCATCCAGTATATCCTTCGATCTTCAATCATTCCTAAAGCTGGTAATAGGATCAATATTACCCCTCCTTTCTGCTCTAACCTTTTTGATTATGGATTGTAAGCCTATCGACGAAGCCCAACTTATCATAGACCATCTCTATGGACTTTCAGAAATTGGGCACGCAGAACATAAGAGAAAAGGAACATCTCATTAGGACACTTAGTTAAATACATTTTGGAAAAGAAATACAACTTAGTGCATCCTGATGATGAATACGAAGAGCCAGTAAACTATAATGATGCTTCCTTCAGAGCAATTTTCAAGGAGGAAAAAGGGAAAGCACATGCCAGTGCTTTAGATGAAGAAGAAGAAGGAGAGAAAACTTCTGCACCTCAATCA
>NW_021556922.1:0-200 GCF_001605985.2 Dendrobium catenatum
TGCCTTGTGATGAAGGCAACTTCATCTCTTTCAGACCAGAAAGATTCAGAATCCGATTTGTGCGTCTTTAGAGAATTAATCTTTTCTTTCTTCTTCTCACCTGCATCAAGATTTCTTTGATTCACCCCCAATGAGTGAGCCAAGTTAGTTGTCAATTGAGTAGGTGTTTAAATCCTTTGATTCAGTTATAGCATTGATTT
>NW_021556923.1:0-201 GCF_001605985.2 Dendrobium catenatum
AAATACATAAATAAAAAAAATAATATACTTATTATTAAAAATAATTATGATGAATTTTAAAATGTTAATAATTTGATGTCGATCTAAACCCTAATTAATTACTGATCTAGATTCCAAACAGAAGAGATGTTCGGAACACATTCGTCATCGCCAAAGTTCGGCTCTCCATCGGCCTTCGGCACTCTTTCTTCAAACCCCTTT
>NW_021556924.1:0-245 GCF_001605985.2 Dendrobium catenatum
TTGCCCTCTCTCTTGCTTTCTCTCTCTCTCGCTCCCTCTCTTTCTCCCCCTCTCGCTCTCTTGCTCTCTCCCTCTCTCTCTCTTGCTCTTTCCCTTGCTCTTCCTTGCTCTCTCTCTTTCTCTCTCTCTCTCACTGTCTATCCCTCTCTCTCTCTCTCGTCGTCTCTCTCTCTCTCTCCCTTTCTCTCTCTTGCACTCTCTTATTCTCTATCTCTCTATCCCTCTCTCTCTCTCTCTCTCTCTCT
>NW_021556925.1:0-367 GCF_001605985.2 Dendrobium catenatum
TTCAGTGTCAAATCCATTTACAAATTAAGTTATTAGACGAATGATTAGATTGACAAATTTGGTAGTTATGATAGTCCAAAATAAAAATTTGTGATTGTTCATGTGCAATTATGGGTAGAAGATGCCCCAATATTAGATTGAAGTAATGGAAAAAAATTTTAATTGGGAAAGAACACCATTAGCAATGGTGGAGCTATGACTTTTTAAATGATAAACATATAATATTGCTTCTAAAATTATATAACAAAATAAAGGCTATAATACCAATAATATAAAATGTTAAAAAAATATTATATTAGTGCTTTTAATAGTTTTAGTAGAAAAATTTCAAGGTAGATGAAATAAATATTATGATGAACCTTATAAA
>NW_021556926.1:0-355 GCF_001605985.2 Dendrobium catenatum
TAAACCACCTAAAAAAATTAAATATATTTTAAAAATCATCAATTTGTGCGCTCATTAATAAAAATTTCCAGCCATGGCAGCCGCAGTTCAAATCCCTATCAAGTTGCATAAAGTTCTAAAAAGCACAACTTTATTGATCAAGTCAAGTTTAGATGTATGATTCCATTTGATAAGATAGGATGTCTTTAAAACGAATAAAGTAGTTACAGGTTGCAAACCCAACACAACGCCTTTATTTTCACTGTAAGTGAATAATGTCAAAAGATTTTTGTGCTTTTGCCAGAGTGATCGATCATGTTCTGATCAAGAGAATTTCATTTTTGCTTTCATTTATTTATGCATTTTAAGCATATTA
>NW_021556927.1:0-261 GCF_001605985.2 Dendrobium catenatum
TTAAAACTATCATAATGGATATGCGATTTACTAAATTTCATTTTAGATTCATTGGAGTGATGGGGATACCAAATATTAAAACAACCTAAGAGGTTGGTTAGTATCCCAGCTTTCCCAAAGGATGGAAAATGAAACATAGTAAAAATCTCATATTTCATCATAATGGTTTTAAAAAGGTGTAAGATGCATATAAGCAAAACAAGTAAAAGAAAACTAGTTACAAGAAAAATGAAAATAACTTCTAAACCAGCTATCCAAACA
>NW_021556928.1:0-384 GCF_001605985.2 Dendrobium catenatum
AAACTAGTGGTTTTCTTTATTTTGAAGTCATTTAAATATTGGCTAAAGTTTATTTTTTGTTGTTTTAAAATCCATGAAAGTCTTGCTTAAAGGGTTTTGGCCTTTAGGAATTTCAAGGAGGAGGTTGATCAACTAAGGATTAGATTTTGGTAATGAAAGCCAAAGGAAATGAAGTAGGGGCACTTGATTCTGAGAGGAAACTCAAAGGTGCCCAAACTATCCTATATTGGGCTTTACATTTTAACAACCTAATTTTGGTTTAAGTAGGTATTTTTATTAGAAGATTGAGGCTTACATCCCAACAACACTTGTTGGAGGAATTGCCCGAAAGATGAGGGCTTATAAAGTGATTTGGAATCAACCCATGCCTCAGACCCTAAGACT
>NW_021556929.1:0-201 GCF_001605985.2 Dendrobium catenatum
ATGAGCAAAGAAAAAATAAGAAAAAACAGGATATTATTGAACAAGTTCTTCAATCAAAGCTCTCATTAAAAGGTGATAAAGACGACACAAAAAATGAAGATAATTCGTGGTCGTGGCTTTGGAAGAGGCCGAGGAAGTGGACGAGGACGCAGAGGATATCAAAAAAATAATGAAGAAAATCAAAACTCAAGAAATGAAGAG
>NW_021556930.1:0-2476 GCF_001605985.2 Dendrobium catenatum
TAGGAAATCTCGAGATCAACTAAATCCAAATTAGTAGAAATTTTTTCATTAATTAATAAATTATATTTTCTATTTGACAAATTATTCAGAAATAGTAATTAAGGACTATAAGGGAAAAGTTTACCATTCGAATATGCCTAATTGAGATGATTTTTTGGTGACTTATTAGGTGTAAAGTTATATATGTTCTTAAAATTTGTGATTAAAAAAAGGAAAATTGAATGTCATTTATTTTTTCTGACAGTATAATATTTTGCATAACAATTTAATAATTTCAATTATAATTATTTACTTTGACCATATTTTAATTTTCCTTCAATATTAACTTTCTTAATTGGACATTTTTAACTTTTTTTAGTAAGGTTTTTTTGTGTCCTGGAGTATTCGCGGCGGTAGAGAAATATAAAGTTGAACGTCTTAACATTGTACGAAAATCCAGCACACATACAGATAAAAAGAGAGAGTGCAGCATTAAATGAGACACTAAGATTTTTTTCGTGAAAAACCTCTGAAAAGGGGGAAAAACCACAGGGTCTAGCCCAGTTTGAATGAATCCACTAGTATTTGTAGTCGATTACAAATGAGGCCCTTCTTAGGAAGAAGGCCTTTGGTTTGATGGTACAAATGTACATCACATAGGGCGTATTACATGGCAGGAGTTACAATAATCATCAAAGACATGCTTGTTTAGCCAGCAGGAACATAGTTGATAAGATAGATGTTCGAAACACCGTAGTTGGCAGGAGACCGGGGTCAGAAAGACCGTTGTCTAGTGATGAGGTCAAATGGACCATAGTAGGTGACGGAGGTCAAAAGGACCGTAGTCGGCAGGAGACCGGGGTAAGACCGTAGTTGGAGGGCGGTACTTCGAGAGAACTGTTGGCGTCAAGTGGTGCCTTGGAAGAAGTCCAGGCATTAGGTGGTGGCCTGGTGGAGCTCAGGGCCTCAAATAGTGGTCAGGTAAAATTCTGGGCCTCACGTGGTGTCCTAGTGGAGCACAAGGCCTTAAGTGGTGGTCCGGAAGAAGTCCGGGCCTCAGGTAGTGGTCCAGTGGAGCAAGAGTGTCAGGAGGTGGTCCGGCAGAAGTTCGGGCCTCAGGTGGTGTCTTGGTGGAGCACAAAGCCTCAAGTGACGGTTCGGCAGAAGTCCGAGCCTTAGGTGGTGGCCTGGTGGAGCACAAGGCCTCAAGTGGTGGTCCGACAGAGTAACGGCATTAGACGGTGGTCTGGCGGAGGTGAGGGCCTCAAGTGGTGGTCCGGCGGAGCAATGGCATCAGGCGGTGGTCCGGCGGAGCAACAGCGTTAGCTAACGTCGTTGGCTCCGCAGACCACCACTAGAGGCCCTCGCCTTCCTCACCCTAACGATTTGCTCCGCCAGACCACCGTCTTGATGTTGTTGCGGCTCCGCCGGGACCACCACTTGAGGCCCTCACCTCCCGCCAGGACCACTGTCTAATTGTCGTTACTCTGCCAGACCACCACTTAGGCGTTGTGCTCCACCAGGCCACCCACCTAAGGCTCGACTTCCGCCGAACGCACTTGAGGCTCTTCGTGCGCCAACCGAGCACCACCGGAAGTGAAAGGCCCGGCATCTGCCTAGACCACCTCCTGACGCTTCGTTGCCTCCACTACCACCACACTTGAGCCCGGACTTCTTCTGGAGCCATCACTAAGGCCTTGTGCTCCACCAGGTCAACCATCTGGAGGCCTAGATTCCACCTAAACCATTTTTGAGGCCTTGAGCTTCCGACCAGCCACCACCCTGTATGCCCATACTTCTTCCGAAGGCACCACTTGGTGATGCCGACAGTTCCTGAAGTTCTACGTCCCGTCCAACTACGGTCTCAGACTCCCGATCTCACCGACGTACGGTCCTTTTGACCCTCTGTCGCCTATTATGGTCTATCTACCTCAATCACTATACAACGATCTTTCTAACCCCGCGGCTCTGCCATACTACGGTGTTTCTAACATCTACTATCACTATTGGTCATGCTGGCCCAAACAATCATGTCTTTGGTGATTAGTGTAACTATGCCATGTAATGCGCTCTATTGATGTAATTTGTGTAACCATCAAGCAAGCCTTCTTCCTAAGAAGGGCCTCATGTTTGTAATTCGACTACAAATTACTAGTGGATTCATTCAAACTGCGACTAGAACCCCATCATTTCTCCTTAAGAGGGGACCCAAGCAAGAAGCGAGGGAAGAGAAGAGAAGGAATAGAGGCAAGTAGAAGAGAAGAGGAAGAAGAGAATGGAAGAAAGTCCTCCTCAACCACCGCGGAGTTCGCGTGGACCACCGCCAGACCTTCTGCCGGGACCACCAGTGCAGGCCCTCACCTCAAAGGCGACCATTTGCCTTAACATCGTTGATTCAGTCGGACCACCACTTGAGCCCCACCTCCTTCGACCACTGCCTAACGTCGTTGCTCCGCATGAACCACCGACTTTAGAGGCCCTCGCCTTCCTCGCGCTA
>NW_021556931.1:0-571 GCF_001605985.2 Dendrobium catenatum
GCAATTTGGAACCAGCTCAAGATTGGGTAGACTAGGTATGAATCTGTTTGTACCCTTTTTCATTTCTTGAGTCTATTTTATTTGGTGTGGCTCTTGATGCTTTGTAACTTGGAAGATTTCTAACTATTCGCTAGAGTTTACTATTTTTGGTAACATCGTTCGGGACGATTTTATATCGACCTTGACGATCGGTTTAAAAGTATAAACCCTGATTAGGACATCCTCATTAAAATAACTGTCATTATGAAAAAACATCATCCTGGATGATTTTGTATCGGCCGGGATGATAGGCTCAAAATAGAAAGAATTTGACGCCAGATCTATTTAGGAATTACTTATTTTTGGACATCATCCAGGGTATCATCCAGGACAATAAAATATCATTTAGGACGATCCAGGATAATTTTTCCTAAATTAATCTGGCATTTAAGGAAACTAATTATGACTTGATTGGACGATTAAATCGTCCTGGATTATCACAGGATCATCCGGGCCGATATGTTGGACGATTGGACATCGGACAACTCTTATTCAAGGCGATGTTCAGGACGATATTCCATGATTTATACTG
>NW_021556932.1:0-268 GCF_001605985.2 Dendrobium catenatum
TCATGAAGGATTTACATGCATCTTATAGCTAGATATATTATGCTAAAATTTTTAAATTACTTTAAATATACTACTAATATTAACTTATTTAAAATAAAATGAATCTTTTTATGTATAAATGTTGATATGATTTAGACATTAAAGCTATTCATAAGCACTAAAAAAAATATAAGAGTCAATAAATAAATACATAATAATTTTATAAACTTTTAAATCTTGATATAAATAGTCAAAAACTTTACTCGACTTGAACTGTTGTTAATATCTA
>NW_021556933.1:0-1112 GCF_001605985.2 Dendrobium catenatum
ACTAATTAAGGACTTGTTTCAATCTTTTAAGCTTTAGCCAAAACCTCTTCATGCCATTCACAGAAGTACTGGGAAAGATAGGAGCATTCCAATTTTCCTAAACGACTTCAAGAAAGGAATCATGAAGCATCCACATGTTTTGAAATCTAAATTAGGGAACATAATTTAAAAATCTAGCTTTAACATTTATCAATAAAGGAGAGTGATCAGAAAGGTACGACTAAGATGCTCAATCGAAGCAGTACCAAATGAATTCAACCAGTTATCATTAAACAAAACATGATCCAAAAGTTGTCGTAGATGAGCATGACTCCAAGTAAATAGATTACCAATAAAACCAATATCAATTAGATTGCAGGCAATGATCATATTGTTAAACTACTCCATAGCTAGAGAATTAGGAGGAGACCCCCCATACGTTCAGAAGGGTTAGCTATCGTATTGAAATCCCCGCCAACCAGCTAGGGAACATTGCAAATACTATTAAAATGGCTTAGTTGTTCTCATAAAATTCGACGAGAAGTACGAACAGAAGCAGCATATATGAAAGAAGCAAAATAATTTAAATTTAAATTCAATACTACAATGCAGAACCTGCGTATAGTTGCTAATCACATCAATTCTAATACGATTCTTCCAAAAAAACCCATATTTTATTGGCAGAATTAGAAACAAAATGATGGAAACCCAGCATTCTGATAGTGGAGGGGAGCTTAGAAATGTTAATAAGCGGTTCAAGCAAAACCAAAATCAAAACATTATGGATACGACATAAATTCTTAACTTTAACTCTATAAGAGGGACAACCAATACCTCTCACATTCCAAATAATATTTTTAAACATAACAAAGAGATTAAGAAGAAGTATTTGAGAGGTGGGTATTTCTAGCCGGTTGTAAAATAATATTTTTGCTTTTCCTTCCCTTCCTATTTTGAGATTTAGAATAACTAGTATCAAAATCATCTTTAGCATAAGTTTTAGCAACCATGTCCATATCATCAATGTCATTTAAAGCATCAGAATTATAGATAGAAGAAGAGGGCGCTTACAAACATTTGTGGAGTCAAATAGAGGGCCTTCACTGTCCATAAAAAGATCTTCCATATACAAA
>NW_021556934.1:0-262 GCF_001605985.2 Dendrobium catenatum
GCTAATAGCCTCGTAGGCCTGGGTTACCTAGTAGCAATCGGGGTTAATTAAGTTAATTTAAATTGGTTGGAATTAAAGGAGTGGATTAATATTAAGGGGAGTTGTTTACTGATTTTAATGGGTTGGTTGATAATTTTATTAACCTATTAAGAAATTCTGGAATTTAGGGGAATTAGTAGATTTTGAGAGGGTTATCCAAATATGTTAACTAAGGGGCTAAAATTTGATTTTTAAAATTAGAGTTAATCTTAAGGGTTTTAGA
>NW_021556935.1:0-378 GCF_001605985.2 Dendrobium catenatum
GACGATTCTGCGATCAGCCAGGACGATAGGGCCGTTTTTTTAAATTCAGGCATATTCCAGCCATGTTTTCTCACCCTCCTTCTGCTCTTGTGTGTTTCCTTGCTACCTCTCTCAAATGGCTGGTGGGAAACGCGTTTGTCAGGCATCTGGGAGTTCTTCGAGGGCGACTCTGAACCCTCGATTTAGGGAGGTAGAAGATCAGGCTGCCTATCATCGCTACAAGGAGAGTGGCATCACCCTTTCCCGGATAATTAATCCTGCATATCTCTCATACCCGGTAATTGACCTTTTTGCCCACACTTTTCTTTGTTTTATACTCACTCTCGCCTTCCCTTTCTCTACCGAACTTCTTGCTGAATTTTTTGCTAGCCTACGCAT
>NW_021556936.1:0-247 GCF_001605985.2 Dendrobium catenatum
TTTTAAAATATCGATTCACCTCTTTATTAATTAGATTCGGGACTAGTTCAATAGGGCCTAACATCCCTAACGAACTTAAGTGGTATCAGAGCCAGTTTTCATAAAATAAGTTTTTAAAAGCTTTTGAATTTGATCGATGGCTAATTTTTCAAATCATACTATTGCGGAGGGTTATTCAATCACTAGACCACCATTGTTTGAAAATATTAAATTTGATTTTTGGAAAATTCGCATGTCTATTTTTTTG
>NW_021556937.1:0-215 GCF_001605985.2 Dendrobium catenatum
GTTGCTTTTGCTTCTCACAGGGTCCTACCCGATTAGGATAGGTGTTACCACTGTGACCCTCTTGATGATTCTTCACTCTTATACATGATTACCATCCTCAGGTAGTGAGGGTGTCCACTTTACTACCTAGAGCTATTTTCCTTATAGTGATGTGGTATACCTTGCCTCAGATATCAATATCACTACTTTGAGAACTTTGAGCTTCTAGCAGAAGA
>NW_021556938.1:0-318 GCF_001605985.2 Dendrobium catenatum
TATCTATAGGCATGTTCTGATGATATAAGCATAAAAGAGAGTCATAAGGAGCTAGAATTCTTTAAGATTCTATTTGGGACTAGGATATGTGATATGATCTGGTTTTTTATATGAATTGTTATATAATATTTTGTTAAGTATTATTATTCAAATATTTTGATAACGGCTATGTTCTTATTACCTTTCTTAGTATTATAATTTATTAGATCATTTTTAAATATTCAGTAAAAATATTTAATAATTTTTTTAAAAAAATTTAGATCAATTTGTGTGGTCTGCTGAGCCGTTGTAGCTTACTGTAATTTTACTTCTAATTTT
>NW_021556939.1:0-334 GCF_001605985.2 Dendrobium catenatum
ATATTAATTTTTATGTAGTCTAAATGAATAGACATGAAATTAAAAAAATTCTAATTATAACAAGCTATAAACAAATTTTAAATTTAGAAAGACTAGATTTTCTAATGAAATTAATCTTAAATTACAATTTAATTTAAGCACTATTAAGATTAAAAGACTAATGAAATTCATAAAAACTAAACACATTTCAAAAACAAACCAAATTTAAATCCACTAAAACAAATATTGATATTGATGAAAAAGATTACAAGATCATTTCATAATATCAATAAAAAAAACTGATCTTTTTTTTTTTTTAATTTAACACAAACAAACACAACTAAAACAAACACTA
>NW_021556940.1:0-386 GCF_001605985.2 Dendrobium catenatum
TTTGGCTTATGCTCCATGACCATCATAACTTGGATCACGTTGTTTAGAAGGATTCCAAACGACAAATACTTTTGGCTATTGCATGGGGATGAAGATAATTAGTCTTCCAAATTTTGGCTTATGCTCCTTGACCATCATAACTTGGATCAGGTTGTTTAGAAGGATTCCAAACGGCGAATACTCAAAAAGATTTAAGAAACCCTAAAGGATGTATGAACATTCATGGACAAAATATAAGATGTCAAAATTAAAAATATTAAAACCAATGTGAAAATTTATTAATAAAAAATATAGATTAGGAATAAATATTAATTATATCTATAACATGATACAGAGATTAGATGCAACAGCACCAAGAATTGTTTAAATTTCACATAAGAGAATGA
>NW_021556941.1:0-210 GCF_001605985.2 Dendrobium catenatum
GCTACACCGTATTCTTGTTGGCCAGTTATATTAATACTATACAACCTGCCACCAGAGATGTGTATGACAACTCCGTTCATGTTCTTAACTCTGATTATACCTGGACCACATAATCCAAAGGCAAAGATTGATATCTATTTGCAACCATTAATTGATGACCTCAAATTATTATGAGAAGGAGTGCTCACATATGACATATCAATAAAACAA
>NW_021556942.1:0-839 GCF_001605985.2 Dendrobium catenatum
GTGATTTTCTTTATTTGAGTTTTTATTTTTGTGATGTTATGCATTTTGAGTGACAATCATTTGGGACGAAATTTTTTCGTACGGGACGAATTATGTAGTATGCCAAACTGTCGGATTTGAAACTTTTGTGTGCAGTTTTTCAATTTTTAATTTTCACTTCGTCTGTACGATCGTAATGATCGTCTAGGACAAAATTTTTTTAAACGACAGGAAGATTGAATGGCAGTTAAACGGAGAATGTCGTTTTAATACAGACGAACCTTTGGTTCATCCGGACGAACACATGGCGGTTTGATGTGGGGGACGGTTTCAACTGCCATTAAAATGATCATAAGTTCTGATCATCCAAGACGAACACCTATTCGTTTGTACGATCGTTTGGTCAAAAGTCTGTTCGAAAGGATGCTTCATAAGTTGTGTGACTACAAAAAGCTATTTTATTTTGGACTCATTCATTCGTCCATACGAATTTTTTTCATACGGGACGAATCGAATTTCATATGGGACGAAAATAATTTCATCTGTACGAATAGTCATTTTTCAATAAATTGGCGGGCTTTTGAACTAAATAGTCATCTCTCACACATCACTTTCAAAACCTTTCTTCCTTTAGATCATTTTCAATGGCAAGTTTAAGCAAGCGAGAAAAGATTCTAGCCAAGGGACCACCTAGAATCTCTTCCGATAACTTTCTTTCCAAAGCTAATGAAGAGTCTTTTCCGAGATTCGTGTCCACTAAGATCACACCCTCTAGAGTTCTCCTTCAGGAACAATTAAATTTTAAGGTAATGAACTTGTTTGTCTCCACTTAGTTTGGTTTCATCCTCACACTAGTTTAT
>NW_021556943.1:0-2750 GCF_001605985.2 Dendrobium catenatum
ATAATAGAGATATCAATAAACTAGTATGAGTGTTGAATCACTAAAGTAGTACTCATACCAATACTTTTAATCAGTAGAAAAATCATATAAAATGGTAAAATCAAAGTATTAATAAAAACTATCAAATCTTATCAATGAAGTAAAATAATATAAGAGTGTATATATATTATACAATGTCACATGCTTAGTCTATTACGTGCTTATTATATCAAATACTCAGTATCAATATAATGAATAAGTAGTATCAAATAACATGGATGTCCATATCGATAATAGTAAAAGTCTAATGTCATTAGTAAAATCATTGGCAGTAGTAGTAAAATAATATAGTAATAATAACTATACAATAAAAATAAATCCAAATAATAATAAGATCAATGCTTTAGTAATATGCATTTTAATAGTTACACTAAATAAGTAAGATATTCTGGCTTAATCATTGTTTTTCAAGAATTGCATTTTTCTATCTCTATTACATGTAAAAAGTTAAGTGATAAAAGTTTCATCAATACAAAATTATCCTCATTTTCTTTTGTAACAAGGTACAAATTTGATTGGAAAAATGTAAAAAAATACAAATTATTGAAATCAGGAATACGATAATGGTTCTTATATTGAGGCAGATCAATCTCTCAACAGGTCTGATTGTTAAAAATCATTTTATTGTCTCCAAATCCAAACTTCTATTTTCTATCTTCTCTCTTTTCTCTCTAAAGTTTTGATTTCTTCACCTGTTAAGCAAAATGGAAGAAACAAATAGCTTTAATTTTTTAAGTTTAATGGAAATAGATTTTTATAATAAAATAATGATAAAATATTAATAAAAATATTAATATAATTTTAATTTAGTTAATTTTTAGTATAAAATTCATATAATTATGAGGCTTCAAAAATTATAAAAAAATCCATAAAATAGCCCATTTTATTTAAAAACTTTTAATAAAATTGGTTTACAAAACAGACATATGGTGGTTTCAAAATCTCTTGTACCGAAATATGTCAATTTCTTAAGGATTTGTATAAGTACCAAAAATTATGAAAAAATTTAGTGTGATTAAATAACTTCATTAATGTAAATGCTATGACAAAGACTTTTTGTGATTTGAACTTATAATGACCCCTAAAAAATTTGTTTGACTCGATTAAAATACGAGCTATTATATTCTTCCTACCTTAAAAAGTATTGTCTCCGACATTTTTGATGTATTCGAGCACAAAATTCATATAATCCAAATTAGTATGATCAAAATTTAAATCAAATCAAACTCAAATAAAAACTCTTAAAAAATTTATATAGTCATTCAATTTATTATATCACATGTAATTCAATTATATTTTATTTGCTAAGTCATGCAATCATTTAAATGAATTTCTTACCAATAAAACTTTATGGATATTATTGATTTTTTAGATAATACAAATTATACCCACATGTCATCAATGGAGTAGGTGTAGTCAGCCGTGTAGTAATAGTCTCTCTCTAACTACCTCTAATAGCTCTATCATCCGCTCTAGTGGTTGATCTTTCACTATATGCTCTTGTCCCTATAGTCCTCAGTCCTTCAGTTTAGCTTAACTATTCTACACAAGAATCAATCATTTCTCTAAATCCCTTTGGAGGATAATTTGTTACCATGTGTCCTTGTTATATACACTAAAATAATTACCCCATCATGAGGTAGCACTGACCTGAATGTCATCGACTCTAATGTATACACTTATTGTAGCCACCAATAGATGCGATCAATCCATATCCCATTGAATCACCACAATGGTTTTTCTTATCACTATGTGTCTCTCTTTGCTTGGTTCATCTCTGCCTCTCCTTCTATAAATATCATACCTGGAGCACGCCTCATACCATGATGCTAGTGATGCCAAATCAATCTCTATTAGTTTGGTATGCTCCACTAATACAAAAAATACTTGAATCTATAAAGGTAATAATGGATGTCTCAACAACCTATGCAATACCTATAAAAATCTATAGTACTTTTTTTTAGCAGTAGGGGTTAAGTGAGGAGCATATCTAGCTAATAGTAAACTCGGCCTCATACTACATCACTATTTTATATTTTTGCTCCAACTTAATAAAAGCTTCTTGTATCTATTGTCGGGCTGAGGGAGGTACAAACCACTTCCTGTACAATGTAGTATAGTCAACTTATCCCAAGTGATCTCAACATTGGTCTTCCCCTAAAAATTTTCTCTTTACTATTCAACCCACCATCTCTCAGCCTCCTTTTCAAGGACAGACACAACCAATTGTACCTTTCTATTCTCTAGACACAACATGATATAAAATTTTTTCACTATCCTTAATAACCAATCTTTTACAGCTTAAGGTCCTACAACTCCTTTGAATAGTGAAGGCTTTAACTTATAGAATGTTTGTAAGTGCATGTCTCCCTCTTCTTCTTTACTTATATTTCACTTACTTTGTGCATCCCCCCTTACCTGTACTATAACAGTGGCCAAGTGTATAACGCTGTTTAATTGCACTGGTGCTACATTATGTTGCTCATTTAGTATAACCTTCTCTAGCTGATCCATTGTAGTTGTTCACTTTAGTATGATTCTATCTGATATGAATAATTCACACATACAATCTATTTTGTGTGTAAAATAATGAACATTAATCAACATGATCTACCCAACTCTTAATCAATTCATATAGTTATGGTAATAAATTAATTCTTCTAGTAACTATGCTATGATACCAATCATGATGACCCAAAATTTAATTTGAA
>NW_021556944.1:0-305 GCF_001605985.2 Dendrobium catenatum
AAGTCTTCATTTTAAGTGGGTGGGCCCGTTTCCATGGGCGTACGCCTCTGCCAGAATTGCGCAATTGCGCCTCTGAGGCGCGCGTCAGTCCAAGTGAGGCGTACGCCTCTGTCAGGAGAGGAATTGCGTAAGCCTCGAGGCGGTTTTGGGTCAAATTGCGCAGAGGCGCGCCTCGAGGCACGCCTCTTATTGCGCAATTTTAAACAAAGCATTGCTTTACTGAAATACAACACAAATCTCTACCTTCCTGTCGAGGTTAAAAATTGAGTAAGTTTTTTATTATATTGAAGATCTTAGCTCACTTT
>NW_021556945.1:0-208 GCF_001605985.2 Dendrobium catenatum
CGTTGTTCGACATCGAGGCATTGAAGTCGACCCCAATAAAATCAAAGCAATCATGGAGATGCCACCTCCAAAGAACCTTCGTCAAGTCCGTTCTTTACAAGGGCAGTTGGCTTTCATTCGGCGATTTATATCGAATCTGTCGGGTAGATGCCAGCCATTTTCAAGACTAAAGAAGAAAGATGTTCGTTTCAAATGGGACGAAGAGTGC
>NW_021556946.1:0-271 GCF_001605985.2 Dendrobium catenatum
TCTAATGGTAATGATTTTAAGCTAATAAGATGTGTGTTTAGTAGATTATGAATTTTTTATGTGGATTGGTCATAGTAGGTGTACGGTTGAGGTTAAGATTTTGGGGAAGAGATATGGCTCAATTTTTGTGAGTGTTGAAGTGGGCTGAGGATTTAAAAAGGTGTTGAGACGTAGCACAATAAGAAATAACAAATAACAGAGAAAATGATATGTTAAGGTTACAAAAATTAATTGTGGTTGATTCGTGAACCAATTGAACTAACAACACCAA
>NW_021556947.1:0-321 GCF_001605985.2 Dendrobium catenatum
TTGTCTTCTAAGTTCCCAAGAAACCACCTGAGGTATTATTTCTTTACCGAAAATCTTACACACCAGAGATTTTTCCAGGAGGTTAGCATTTTTTATCTCACCATCTTTGTTTAATATAACAGCCTTCCCATCTTCAGTTAATTTTGTTTCTTCTTCAATGAAATTTAATTTGATGTATAGTTTCCTATTCCATACATTGACATTCGTCGGCTTCACATTTGTCTTCTCAGTCAAAAGATCATCAATCTGATTTTCACTTGCCTCCTTCAACTGTTCAGATACCATTTCTGAGAGTGTCGCCTATTTGTAAGATTTCAGAAT
>NW_021556948.1:0-364 GCF_001605985.2 Dendrobium catenatum
AGGTAAAAAATAAAAACTAAAATTGATCCCAAATTAATTTACTATAATTTTGTAAAAAAAATAAAAAAATAGCAAAAAAATAAAAATAAAAATAAAAAAACACAATTTTGCTAGAAAATAAATGAAAAAGCACCATTTTCCACAGTATCGCCAATAATAAAACCTTCACAATAATAATAAAAACACAATTTTATCTAAAGTTTCTCCTGGAACTTTAGATTCATCTAAGCCAATAATAAAACCTTCACTATACAATACGATTTCCTTGAAATAAAGAGAAGCCTCCATCTTATAAGCTTCTTTCTCATTCCAAAACACAAGGCCAATCATCAAAAATCAATCGAGATAGAGTGGTTGCAAGAGT
>NW_021556949.1:0-362 GCF_001605985.2 Dendrobium catenatum
CTATAGGTACTTATAATTGTCCCTCTCACATTAGAGAAGAGTGCGTATAGGGCTTACTCGCCTCGCCATGGGCATTGCATTGATTTCCTTTCCCATCATGCTAAAGAAAAGAATGAATAGGTAGCTATTTGGTGTATCACGAATGTTCAGAGTGGGATTTTAAGTTTTAGAAGTTATACCTGCGCGCACACTGGTAAGAATGATGTTGTCAAATGTGCACGTAAACTAAGGCATAAAAATCTCTTTTTTTCTTTTTTTATTTTCTTTTTATACTTTTTTTTGAACTTTTCTTCCTCTTCTTTTTTAATATATTTTCTTTCATTTTTTGAACTCCCATTTCTCCTCTCTCTCTCTCTCTCTCT
>NW_021556950.1:0-286 GCF_001605985.2 Dendrobium catenatum
TTGGATGGATTGCGATCGTTTACTACCACCTATGGATGATCTGTGATTGGCTGCTAGGCTGGTGCTGGGGGCCTCCATTCTTGAGTCCCCTTTCGTTGATTATTTTGCTCTATTTGGTTGTTTTGGGTCACTACTGTTTGTATCCCAGGATGTTGGTCTGATGACTTTGTACCCTTCTTTTTTTCTTAATAAAATTTTTTTGTTAAAAAAAAAAGGTTTGGATTTTTGGTGGTTTGAAGCTATAAAACATACACTACTAAGCAAGAAATAATATTCTTAGTACAAC
>NW_021556951.1:0-339 GCF_001605985.2 Dendrobium catenatum
CTAGTAAAAAACGGGTCAATCTCGGGTTTTTGGGTCAAATATGAGTTTTCGTGTCACTTTCGGGTTACTGGGTCAACCCGAACCCGACCCGATTTTTAAAATGGGTTGATTTGTTCAACACGAAACCGACCCGTTTCAGGTTCGGGTTGATCCGAACCCGGATTTTTCCGGATCAGGTTCGGGTCGTGTCAAAAATTGACATCCCTAACTATCAGCCTCTTTAGTTATGTAATCTCTTACTAAAGCTATGAAGTCTTTAATGGAAGATTTTTTTTTTTTGCTTATTTTAAAATTAATGTTTTTAATGGAAGATCAATAAGTAGGTATCATTATATATTT
>NW_021556952.1:0-683 GCF_001605985.2 Dendrobium catenatum
AATCATTGTATTAATATAAAAACTTTTATATTGAATTATATAATATTTAAATCTTTAAATTCTATCAAAATTATCCCTTTTTGACAAGCTTATAATCAAATTGAGCATCTTGATGCAATGAACTCATCGATATCACAAGTGATCTGATCAAAATTCAAATGAATCCAACTCAAACCCTTAAAGCATAATTGTAAGCTTCAGAACATTGATCGTAAGACAAAATTATCTCTAATTCTAGCATGTTTATAATCAAATCAAGCAGCACAATAAAATTAAACTAACGAGCATATTATCATTTAATTATACAATCATTTTTTATTTATTTTTATAATCATTTAATTATACAGGCATTGATATAATTAAATGCTGAATAAATTATCTATGATAAAAAGAATCGATATGGACCATTCAATTGAGTGGTTTAAATTCCAACAAAATTTATCCAATTGCTCCTCTCCTCTCAAAAAAAGCTATAAATAGAGTCACATATAAATAATGAAGCACAATATGAGGCTTTAGCTATTAGCTTGCAACTAGCATGCACTATAAAAAAAACTAGTGACAATAATAATTCATAATTAATAAATCTTGTCATGCACATAAAATCCACTGCTGCTAAAAAAAGTGTCACCGATGTATGTTCATGGATGTTCTGTTACATCAACATCCGTACTCGCTTTAAC
>NW_021556953.1:0-287 GCF_001605985.2 Dendrobium catenatum
GCAGAGCGATTCCTTTTGTTAAGGTGCTTTGGAAGCATAGTTCTGAGAAGGATGTCACTTGGGAGAAGGAATCAGAGATGAGGGAGACCTACCCTCATTTGTTTAACTAAGGTATGGTTTTACTGCTTATTGTTTCCTTTAAATTTCGAGGAAGAAATTTTTATAAGGGAGGGAGAATTGTAAAACCTGAAAATCTTATTTTAGGCATCGCACGCTTTTTAAAGCGCCGCGACGAGAATTTAAGTAAAAATTTCAAGGTTATCGGAATGCAACAAAATTAATTTTAG
>NW_021556954.1:0-230 GCF_001605985.2 Dendrobium catenatum
TTATTTCTGCTGCTTATTGTTTCCTCTGATTTCCTGGTAGGCTTTTATGACCTTCATCCAAGCATATTTTTATAATACATTTTATCGTCTTTGCAATCACATAACCTTTACTTTTACTTAATTCTTTCAAAAACATTTAAAACAGGTCTTAATAAACCTATGATGTATCATTTTTATGAAATAAAAAGTTGCTAATTCTCTACTATCATGTTTATGCTTGTCAATCATAT
>NW_021556955.1:0-1336 GCF_001605985.2 Dendrobium catenatum
ATCTCTATCGCCGCGTATTTTCTAGCCCGCAACAATAATAAATAGACCTATAAACTTATATTATTTTTCATAAACAATAAATAATATATGAAAAGTAAAAAGTGTGTTAATATGCAATGCAAGGGGTCCTAATCGATTGATCATTTTGTGATCAATATAATATCTATTAGGAGAGTAAAGTAGAACTTTAAAAAATAAAGAATAATGCAATTGGCATGAATTGTAAATTAAAGGAAATTTAAAACAAATAAAATATCTAGAAGGAATGGAACAAAATAATAGAATATGCTGAAATAAAGATGTACTAAAAAGTCGATAAAAGTGTGAGAGAAGAGCGCGGGAAACAGAGAGGAAGAAGAAAGGAAATATTTGAAAAGAAATAGAGTATCTTATATTCAAATATGTAAGTAATACAGCGGTATATATAAAGAGCTTAATAAAGATAAAATACAAAGTGATAGATATGGGACAAAATGTATTTTAAGCTGTGTTCTCACAAAAAGGAGTTGATTTTATGTATGATGATAAAAGTTAATAAGAGAAGAAGAATTGGAACATGAATTATCCTCAATTTTTTTCATTCGAGCCTAGAACCTTCTCTATAAATTTGAGAGGCATAAGAATAAAATAAAAATTGTGCATAAAATAAATTATTGTAGTGATATAAAATTAATAATTAATAGTCAATATTAATAAAAGATAAATTAAAATCTAAGTGAAGCTATTCTTTAAATTTTCGGTCATTATAAGAGATTTAACCCTAAGCTCTAAATAAAAAGCCGAAGTGAAGCTATTTTTCAAAACTTCGACAAGAAATTCAGATCTTTGGCCAGCTGAAAAAATACAATGAAATCAATTCCAAACAAAATCACATCATTTTGCAAACAGTATATGCTTATTAAAATGTTGCAATGACGCAAAACGACACGACATCCGGTGACCAATCAGAATGGGCCACGTCACCTCTGTGCTTGGTACCACTGATATAGCACAATCTTATTAGCCTCCGGAGACTTTTTTGCATCCGGTTTTCGCACAGAATAATTTCTGTGCCACAAAAATTATTTGTTCTTGGTTGATTCTTGCAGCTAATTTTTTAGATTGATATGTGTGCAGGAATCCAATTTTTAAGTTCTGCTTGAAGTGATTCCTGTTTACTGCGGTTTAAATATTGAGCAAGAAATAATTTGTTCAGCCAGTCTAGTGTACTGACACGACAAGCTAGCAATTGCTTCTAAAAAATACAGCGCAATCATTAAATATAATTGTTGATCTTTCAAACATGAAGCGAACAAAGAGACGGCCATGCAAGCAATTAATAATCTTCAAATAACAC
>NW_021556956.1:0-229 GCF_001605985.2 Dendrobium catenatum
TTAGATGGAATGTATTTATATTTTGATAGCATGTAGATTAAAAAAAATTAAATAATAAATTTGTTATTTTCATTTAATTAGTTGTGATTAAAAATAATAATCAATTTGAGGTTTTCTTAATAGTTTTGATCAAAAGCTGAGTTCAAAATTATTTTCTTGAATTAGATCAATTGGACTCAAAACGATCCTTTTAATTATGTGTTTCCTATTAATAATTTTGAAATTTACA
>NW_021556957.1:0-1012 GCF_001605985.2 Dendrobium catenatum
TCAAGAAAACTATATTCATTTTTTGAGGAAAAATTTATACATGTTAAGGGAGAAATTAGTATAGACTTCATCTCGACTGATTATTTAAAGATTATAGTCAACTTTATAGAGAGTAAGGGCCAACATCATCCTTAGGTGTTTGACTTTGATTCAATAAAAAGTAACATTCTATGCAGCTATAGGAAGTATGATACCATGGGATTATTGTGTTCTCATTGTATCAGGGTTTTGAAATAGTTGGATATTGCTAAAATCCTTGAGAAGTACTACAACTACGATGGTTTACAAGGACTAAAAATGATATTTATTCAGGTAACTTGGGCAATACTCAAAGAAATAATAACTTTAAAGGTGGAAGGGGAATATTTATATTCAAAAATTAAGTGAGCATATTTGCATATCAAATGAGCACAGAAGCTCAAGGGAATGAGGAGGCAGAGGAGTATATTATTGTCTCAATAAAAGACATGGTTGAAAACTTATACCTAATTCTTTGTGGTAAGAAAAAAATCAGAAGTATGTTGCAAAATCCCAAGGTGGTAGTGCAAATTTGAAAGATCCTCTCAAGCATAGACCTAAAATCATATCTAATGCAAGACTGAAAAGTCATTGGGAAAAGAAGAAGCGGCCTAAGAGTATGTTTTAATAACCTATCAATTATATTATTCCTTACCTAGAATTAAAGCTATAGTTTTTAACATATAAGAAACCTTTGGTGGGGAAAAAAATAATGAATGATCCTTCTTCAGCATAGATGAACTTCTCAATCATGCTGAATGTTTTAGTGAGGAATATATAACCGACCAACCAATAAGCCAACTTGGTGTTGTATACACCAAATTAATGATATATTTCATTACTTCATAGTTGGAATTTAATGAATTTTCATTACAATAATATTTATTGGAAACTGGTGAATATTTATTGTAACAAGTATTGAATTTCAATAAAGAATTTTTATTATAATAATTATTTATTGGGACTTACTACTATTTATTATAAGAATGTTTTA
>NW_021556958.1:0-761 GCF_001605985.2 Dendrobium catenatum
TTCGTGATGATTTGATATGGCTTTCTCTTCCCAGAACTTGCATTGAACTTGATAATCATCTATTAGTTTAGATCAGCATCATTATTATTATTTTTGTTGGCTTAAATAAAGAGTCAATCATTTCAATTTTAGATAATTGCACCCTTGTTGATATCTTATGCATTAAAATGAATAGTTGTCGCTTAGAGTGGAGCTCGTAGTGATCGGATGCACCTCAGGTTGCATAGGAGGAATATACGAAATTCGCTCCTAAATAATTGTTGTAGCTCTTGATGTCGTTGTAATAGTAGGTGCATTCTTTATTTGAAATCATCGGTTTAGGCCACCAAATGTATTGATCTTGAACAATACATTTGTCAAATATTGAACATCACCTTTAGTAAGCATGATGCAGTGTGTTCATGGTTACTTGAGTGCCCCTAAGCATATCACACTATCATTTTCACTTCATATTGTTTGTCGTTTTGCACTTAATTGACACAGGAATTCTGAGATATCCATCGTATGTCATACATCTTTATTGGTAGGAGAATGATGTGACTTTACTTGCTTGAAGATAATACTCACTTCAAGCTATTCAAGTACACCCTTAATGTATGTATGTTAATGTTGGATGTTCAGTCTTGCAACATTGACCTCAAGCATAAACACATGTATGTATAAGGAGTCCTCCTTCATTGCATTCCTTATGGTTTTCTAACCTTGCTTGTTGATGAATTGTATTTGTTATAATCCTTTCAAATGTTATCATTAATTTGGCG
>NW_021556959.1:0-1839 GCF_001605985.2 Dendrobium catenatum
GGCACTTCTTGTCCCATACGAATTTAGTGTCTTTTTTTCGCAAGGACAGAAAAGGATTGACATCTCCCGGAAAGATTAGAAATAAACCTCCTTAAATATGCCAATCTACCTTATAGAGACCTTAACTGGGTAAGGCTCTTAGGAGATGGCATGTCTAAGATGGCTTCAATTTTAGTAGGGTCGATCTCGATTCCTCGGTGCCTCACTACGAATCCTAAAAATTTCCCCTAAGTGATGCCAAAGGCTCATTTCAGAGGGTTCATTTTCAAATCGTAGCGGCGTAATCATTCAAAAACAGTTCTTAAATCAAATAGGCGAGCCTCTTTGGCTTTACTCTTGACAACTAAATCATCAATGTAACACTCAACTTGGTTGTGAATTAAGTCATCAAAGATACGAGTCATGGCCCGCTGGTAGGTTGCCCCAGCATTCTTTAAGCCAAATGGCATCACTTTGTAACAAAAGATTCCAAAAGGGGTTCTGAACGCAGTATTTCTCTCATCTTCTGGGGCCATCTTAATTTGGTTATAACCCGACGAGCCATCCATGAATGAGAAAATGGCATGTGAAGGGCAATGTCCACCATGAGTTCTGGTATTGGTAGAGGGAACTAATCCTTAGGACATGCCTTATTTAGATCCCTATAATCGACGCAAATCCGAATTTGACCGTTTTTCTTTCGGATCGGCACGACACTCGCCACCCAAGAGGGGTATTGTTCCTCTCAAATAAACCCAGCTTCGGCCATTTTTTTAACTTCGGATACGACTTGTTACTCGATTTCCAAGAGCATGCATCGAGGAGCTTGTTTCACAGGAATGGCATCATGCCAAACTCCCAATTTATGAACCGCTACCTCAGCAGGTAAACCTGGCATTTCGTCGTATGTACAGGTAAAGCAATCCCTAAACTCAGACAATAGTTGAATTAAATCTTTGGTTTCACCATCGCTCAGTAGAGCACTTATAAAGATTGGACGGGGGTCATCATCGGTTCCCAGGTTAATTTCTTTTAACTCATCGACTGTCGATTTAATTTCTTCTTCGAATTCAGGGGATGCATCCCAAACTTGAAGGTCATCGGCATCATCTAAAGTCTCCAAACATAGCCCATCAAGAGCACAGAAGGGATCTGTAGGGACATTTGGCGATTCAAGATGGTAAGTTATCATTAGGCAATACTCATCATCATCGAATGAACTAACGGTTCCAAAGCCGATACCACTTGTAGGATTATTCTTAATTTTTGCTTGCCAAATATTTTTGTTGTATCTGGCCTGACCCTTAGTCCATCGGTATGGTACAAGACCTTTAGAGAAAGTATTTTTCACACAAACAGGGAAGTAGTCGAAAGGTAATTCCATTAATTCATTAAAATCTGCCTCCTCAAGGGTTACATCACTTTCATCCCTTACGGAGGAGGAGCCAGGAAAGAATTTCTGGACTTTCTTTACTTCGCCGTTCAAGTTGTGGGCCACTTTAACTTCTAACCCGGCAATCCTGCCAGCTGACAGTGGGGTCAGAGAAAGGGCCTCAATCATTCTAATGAGCTTTTCGTACATTGTCAATTCAGACTCGTCACTTTTCACCTTTACAACATCTTCCTCAATATCACTGTCCTCATCTGAGGTGAGATCAAATTTTGGGGAAGCGTTTGTATTTTTATAATCGAGGGAGAAGGCAGCACCTTGGTCCTTTGACTCAATGTTGGAATCTGATTCCAAATCAATATAAACATGTATTGTTCTCCTCTCTGATGAAACACGGCCTCGACCTCGTGTCCTTAAGGCCATCCTCCCACCTATTTGAGGTAATGTGTTTGGAGGCCTAAGGACAACGA
>NW_021556960.1:0-259 GCF_001605985.2 Dendrobium catenatum
TGAATCTAAGTGGATGATAAACTCAAATTGAATTCAATTAACTTGAAGCTTGATTTGAAATAGATGACAAAGAGTTGCAAATTCAAGTTTGACTTGAACGATCAAAAGGAACTTGAACACCAATGAATAATACAAAGAGTCAAACTCTAATTTGAGGAGTGTATGATCATGTTCAAATATAAATATTGATCAAAGAATTTGATCATCAATGAGGGGATGGAAGACCTATGTTGAAGCCTTAGCAAGCATAATTTGTTGT
>NW_021556961.1:0-492 GCF_001605985.2 Dendrobium catenatum
GCTTCCATAGTAGACCTACCCGACATGAATCCAAATTGATTTTGAGAAATATTAGTATCCCGACACAATCTATGCTCCATAACCCACTCCCGTAGTTTTAAAGTATGACACATTAACTTAATTCCAAGGTTTAAAATTGCGTAAATAAGCCTCGAGGCGGTTTTCGTCTGTGAGGCGAGGCGTAAGCCTCGAGGAGGTCTGAGGCGTAAGCCTCACGGACGCAGAATTGCGTAAATGTGAATTTAAGGGTTTTAGCAGGTAAATAATAGCAATATTCTATCATACAATAAAAACATCTAAATGACTAGTGGAATTAGTAGAAATTAAGAAAAGAGATGCAATAAAAGCATGTTCCAAATTACAAACCGCAAAATTATAGTTTATCAGAACTCCCAAAGTACAATTAAGAAGGAATATATAAAATCCAATCATATCCCATCATAAAATGGGTCTTTAAGGGAATCTTCTTCTCCAATTGTATCTATGAATGTC
>NW_021556962.1:0-322 GCF_001605985.2 Dendrobium catenatum
AAAACCCAGCGGCCTAACCTAGATCTAGAAGTAGTACCCTAGTAAACAATTCTATGTGTGTGTAAGGCTTTTGTGGTTTGGATAGGTCCTGAGTAGGGTGGTTAGTTAAAGTTATCTAGAATTCAGGTTTGTTGGTGGTCTAAAAAGGATATTTTAATTGAAATTCAAATATTAGTGGATTAGGATCCATTTTAATTATTTTAGATTGTTGATCAGTTTTAAGAGCTTATGAGACTAATATTTAAAGTTTAAGTGATATTAGCCAATTTTTGAAAGTCTCGGGTTCTCCTAGGAACTATAAGCTAAGGGTCCAAAAAGTCAC
>NW_021556963.1:0-569 GCF_001605985.2 Dendrobium catenatum
GCATCTATAGGATCAATGTGTAAAGGTGAAGAGGAACAAGCTCATTATGGCCAAACATTGAGAATATCAAAATGTGGAGGAGGAATGTGGCAATTGTTCACTGCTACTTGGTATGGATGAGACGAGCGATGTGCAAGGAGGTATTTATGATGGGAGCTTTATGGAACCTTGTCAAGGAGAAAAGGAGAACAAGGGGCAAGGCATTGATGATAGTTTGTTGGGACAAGACTTAGACTAGACCAATAGTGTGAAGGAGGAGCAGTTCATGAGGGAGCTTGCTGGAGTAAACATCAACTAGACCAATATCATGTGAAGAACAAGAAATTCATGATAGGAGCTTATTGGAGCCAAGCATCAATCAATGCAGCGACGCATGTAGGAGAAGAAGAACTTATTGGAGCGAAGCATTAATGGGATATCACCGCAATGGGAGCTCACTATGATGGAGATTATTGGGTTTAGTCCAAACTTAGGTTGAACATTGTGATCATAGTTTGAACCTTATTCAAACTTCAACCTAGATTCTATTTCTATAGGCTTTGACTTTAATAGCTATCCACAAATAGAAG
>NW_021556964.1:0-225 GCF_001605985.2 Dendrobium catenatum
GCAAATCATGTCATTAAATATTAAACAAAAAAAAAAGTGCTTAAGTTTTGAATCAAATGATGAAGACTTACAAGTTTGGACATGCTTGGAATCAAGCATGGTGGATAAGAATAGAACTTGAATTAATCTTACAAGTGTTTGAGGCTTGAACTTGCAAGTGGCATATTATAACTACAAAGACTTGAACGCATATTGAACTTGAATTCAAATCTAGATTTGAATTAC
>NW_021556965.1:0-257 GCF_001605985.2 Dendrobium catenatum
TCTTACGACACCTCATTAGGGAGCATAACATCAGCATTATTGGACAAGCTTGCGGGGAGGAATTGGGAGTTATGTTTTCAGCCTTCAGTTGGACGGGCTGGGGGCATTCTTCTTCTTTGGCTTGGATTGGTTGGTACATTTACTGTCACCTTTCAAACCAACCAATGTATTATGGGGAGCTTTAGGTGGACGCGCTCTCCGTCATGGGAGCTTGCGGTGGTTTACGGGGACAAGGACAGGTATAATAGACAATGGAT
>NW_021556966.1:0-666 GCF_001605985.2 Dendrobium catenatum
GTTTTAGCTAATGAATTCTATCTTTGTTTAGTTAAAAACTATAACTTTAGTTAGTAAAAATATCACTTCACTTATGTTTTACGCATTAAAACAGAAAGAAACCCATATGCATAAAATTTTTCTCAGCACCTCGAGGATACCGCCACCACTCTAGGTTAAAGGTGGTACCTCACCTTACACCACTTTTTAAAATATTAGTAAAAATAACAAAGCACCTCTGTAAACTCCAAAGCCAATTGCTTCATAATAAAAATTAAATAATCCTATACATAAGATAACTTGTTTCTGATATGCACTTATACTCATTGTTTAAAATTGCACAATAAGAGGAGCTCCTCAGCACAATTTTGGACTTTTAAGCCTTAAAGCCTAAGCAATGAGAGCTAGCATTGAGGCGTATGCCTCATGTTTAATGAGGTGTGCCTTGACTCATGTTTTAGAGGCGTCCGCCACTTAAAATTTGGAAAAAAGACCTAACCTAATTAGATTGCACAATTGGTCTGTTTATTCAATACTTCTTGGTATAGCTCGGTATCGCTAGATACATGCTTGGTATTACTCGGTACCACTCAGTACAACAATGCTTGGTACCACTAGGTACATGCTTGGTACATCTCAGTATCTTTTCATACAAATGACTTATGAACTTTAAAATAAGCATAACTT
>NW_021556967.1:0-331 GCF_001605985.2 Dendrobium catenatum
AGTGCATAGTCCATTATAATTCTTCTTAACCATTTGCTCTTACATATTATATAATCTTTAAGAATCAATTCCCAAATATCATTTCTTTATTATTGTTGTTTTTTTGTATGTTATTTAAAATAAAGAAATCACACTTCTTTTTCTCACAATTGATTTTCATCTGAAGTGGAGTTTAGTGGAAAGCAATTCTTAAAAATCCAAAAATAATAATATTTATCATCATAAAAAAGGGGGAGATTATTACAAACCCGATTCAAATACTATGATTTTGATGATAATAAATATTATTATTTATGTTACTACTTTCTCTTATTTCTATGATATTTTTATT
>NW_021556968.1:0-490 GCF_001605985.2 Dendrobium catenatum
GGTGTTATCACACATCCATCAGAAGCAGAGGCTTGGAAGAACTTTGATGGTACACATCCCACATTCGCGGCAGAACCAAGAAATGTCAAATTAGGTTTATGCGCAGATGGTTTTACTCCATTCAGTCATTCAGCTACACCGTACTCATATTGGCCCGTGATACTCACTCCTTACAATCTTTCTCCAGAGTTATGTATGACTACTCATTATATGTTTCTATCACTTATAATTCTAGGGCCACATAATCCAAAATTAAAGATTGACGTATTCTTATAACCTTTGATTGATAATTTAAGTTTATTATGGGAAGAGGGAGTAAGTACATATGATATCTCCACGAAACAGAATTTTACACTAAGAGAAGCAATACTTTGAACAATTGGTGACTTTCCTGCATATGGTATGCTCTCAGGTTGGAACACTTCAGGCAAGTTAGCTTGTCCGTATTATATAGAAAATACAAAATCATTCACTTTAAAGTATGGTAGGA
>NW_021556969.1:0-1503 GCF_001605985.2 Dendrobium catenatum
ACAGCACAAAAAAATCAGCTTTTTAAGGATTTTACACGCTGCCACCCAGGAAGCCAAGCCCCTTTATCAATAATAGCCTTCCTTCAGTTGTATTTTCACTACAGGCCCAAACCCGTTCAGCTGACTGCGCTATTTGTGTAGCTCTCCTTCATTTTTTGGTGGGCCAGTCGGGGCACGTGCCCCAATGGCCCGACCGTAGCTCCGCCACTAAATGGAAGCAATAAATATAACAAACAAAGTAATATGAAGAAGTAAAGAATGTGATGAATAAATTAAATGTGTAATGATACATGTATATATGCCAATAATAAATAATACAATAAATGAAGATGAGTGAATTCATTTAATACTAAAATATATAACTCCACAAATTTATTATTAATTAAAATTGATCTTATAATAATAATAATAATAATTGATTATAAATAAACGATTAAACTAACAAGAATATTTGAGCTATAACCATAATTACATTACATTACATTAAACAATATGATTAATCATATCAAACACCAAAGCACAATTGCCCACAAAATGTTATGTTAATATGAATGAATATATACAAAGAGTGTAAATATACAAACATTGAGCACAATAAATTTTTTTATTAACATATAATATTAAAACATTACAATGATAAAATAAATAATAATGATGTAAATCTAAGATATATATCACAATATTGACGTGATTAATATTTATATGATTCAGCCTATTATATTTCCTAAGTCCAACCCTAATCTCCAATGAAAAATAGGGTTCTAATATTCATATTTGTAACCATAATATCACTCCATTGCAACTCGTGGGTGGAGAAAATTTCACGGCATCTCTTCACAAAGAATCCTCCCTTCATTTTAAATAAACTCTAACCCTTATATCTAAGAAAATTCTTAGCAAACATAAGCAAGAAACCCTCTTTCAATGGAGAAATTATTCTGTGCTGACGTCAGACGGTTCGGAGACCAATCAGAACGCGCCACATCACCCGTACAAGCACCAGTACCGAGCAAAAAAAAGTGATGTAGCGTGTTCTGATTGATCTTCGGGACGTCATCCGGTATCTGCACATAATTATTTCTCCTTCCATTGCCCTTCATGATTTTGATTGTTTTCATACTACTTTTTTAAAAGTAACTTTTTAGCATAAAAAATTCTTGAAAGTAGCGAAAAAATAATGACAAATTTATTCGAAATGAAGCCTAAAGCTGTCACAAATTTGTACAAAAATAGATACAATCTAGTTAACAAAGATTGCAAAATGGAACAAAGTAAATACAAATACAAACTATAAGATAAGAGATGTATGTTGCTCTAAATTTGATCTTAAAAGATTAAATGGATGAACAATTAAAGCTTCTTTAATGAAGATATCTTTAAAGCACACAATAGGTATTCATTTCTCTATGTAATACATACAAAATAATGAATTTATTAGAGTAAATGTGAGTATATATATATAGATCTCACAATAATCAATTATTAACTATGATTATATTCAAC
>NW_021556970.1:0-390 GCF_001605985.2 Dendrobium catenatum
GAGTACGCTTAAACTTTTTGTTACAAAAGTATCAATCAAATAGCAAATAAGATCAAAAGGTACACATGAAAGATATCGAACAATAAATAGATGATCAAACTTTAGATGATTCGACTTAACTAAGCCTACATCCACAATAGATGAAAGAGAATCATATCCGTTAACAAATAAGCCGAAAATTTGATGTACAACAAAAGAATATTCACTAGCCATTTCAAAAATCTGGGTACACCCTTAACTCAAAAAAGAAAAAAAAAAAACCCAAAAACTCTCAGGACAAACAAAAGAACATATCTTATAAGAGATATCAAAGAAAGTAAATTAAACAAATACTAAAACATTGTACGCTTCAAAAATTTCACAAAACGTTATCATAATTTTATCGAGATT
>NW_021556971.1:0-307 GCF_001605985.2 Dendrobium catenatum
TGGGACAATTTAAAGCGGATCTGGAGGAGAAGATGGCAACTTTGAGCGAGAATGTGGAAGGAAAATTCATGGCCTTGGAGGAGATGATGAAAAAATTAATGGAAGGGCAAGCAAGGGCTGTGCCAGCGGAGGAAAGAAGAGAAGGTAGTGGGAGCAAAGGCAAGGGGAAGGTAAATCCGGAAGAGGAAGAGGAAGTGGAACTGCTTGACAGCAACGGAAGGATGCTGCATCGGGAGTCCATCAGGCGGAAAGAACATGAAAGAAGGAGAAACTTCAGGGAAGAAAGAGAGGATGATTGGCGTCGTCG
>NW_021556972.1:0-265 GCF_001605985.2 Dendrobium catenatum
CGCAAGAGTATCATATTTTGTAAATATTATATAATTTATTTTTAGAAACTTTCATGAATTTTAAAAAATATGATTTATTATTTTAATTAATTTTCTCTTCTTAACAAATTTTAGAGTGAGGAGTTTTAATTAATTAAGCCAAGCCAAATTATGTTGTGGGCTCCGAAAATTTCATTTTGTTGTGTGATCCCGGCCTCTCCGCATCATCTGTCTATATTTTTTTTTTAGTGTTTATGTTACGATGACGACAGAGAGTTTTAACTAG
>NW_021556973.1:0-264 GCF_001605985.2 Dendrobium catenatum
AGATAATAACATTTTAGAACATTTATTCTACTGCACAGAAAATTTTTGACTACACATAAAAATCCAGTCGAAATAAAACCCAGTCGAATAAAAAATACCTGGACCAAAATCTTCAGAAAATAACCAAAATGTGCACACTCGGCACGTCAACAATATAGAGAAAGTTACACGGTAAAAACTGAACCAATCAAAAGATACGGACGAAAATCGCTAACGGAAACAAAATCTGGATAGAAAATACCGCCAAACACGACGGTTCTGAAA
>NW_021556974.1:0-324 GCF_001605985.2 Dendrobium catenatum
CCGACAACAACCCGGAAATGACGCAAATCTTTAAAATAAGGCATTTTTATCTTCTAACTTCATCGCCCTTCCTCGATTCGTCTTTGGATCATCTTTAATCTCCCTTCTGGCTTCTCGTAGTGAATGCTCCAAAGGGACGCCCAGATGAAAAAGGAAACCCCCTATAGGGGTTTACTTTTCCCTTTGGACTCCTATATCTTCAAAAAAAAAAATGCCTTATTTTAATGATTTTCACAATTTACTACATTTCAAATACATTACATCAGAAAAAGAGAAAATCTAGACTTTCCTGCAGGGGTTATCCTAAGCAGTTATAATAAAAAT
>NW_021556975.1:0-364 GCF_001605985.2 Dendrobium catenatum
ATTTTAAAATTATTTATTTATTTATCTTAAAATAAATTAAAAAATTAAAGTTTAAATTTTAAATTAAAATAGTTAACTTTTTTAGCCTCATTAGAAAAAGAACAGATAGGTTTTGGAACGATTATTGGAGAAATTTTTGAGCTGATCAAGGTCTAATTTTGGGCACAAACAGTACTATTAATTTTTTTATATTTTTAATTCAACTTTAGTAATTTCGAAGCCCAATGAATCCTTAATGCTCAATTCAAATAAAATAGAAGAATTTAAAAAGATTTAAGAATCAACCTTCCTCTCTATTAGAGAAACAAAATACTATTTAAAAGATGATAGATAATGCTTTAAATTTTTTTAATATATTGCACAC
>NW_021556976.1:0-299 GCF_001605985.2 Dendrobium catenatum
AGAGTGAGCCTTTGTAAATATATCAGCCACCTTATCAGTTGTGCTTATGGGATGGATAGAGATGTAGTTATTCTGTATGTGTTCACAAACAAATTTTTTATCAATTTCAATATGTTTTGTATGAGCGTGAAATACTGGATTGTTGGCCAACACTATCGCAGATGTGTTATCACAGTAGATGTTAGTTGGAACTTTTTGAGCAATCCTGAATTCAGACAGCAACCTTCGGATCCAGAGGACATCAGCCGTGAGTGCAGCCAATGCCTGATACTCGGACTCGGTGGATGACCTTGCAATCG
>NW_021556977.1:0-209 GCF_001605985.2 Dendrobium catenatum
TATCATTTAACTGAGAGATTTCTCTGTCTTTTCTTCGTATCTGTCGCCTCATTTGATTTCTCATTTCAGCGAGTGTGATATCTTCGCCAGCGAAGGGGTTTTCTCCGACCTCTTCTTCTTCCTCATCGCCTTCTTCTGAGGAGCGAGCACTTTGGCTGGCAATGGGTCTAGACCTGTGGCGACGTCGATAAACACGTACACGGGGCTGT
>NW_021556978.1:0-499 GCF_001605985.2 Dendrobium catenatum
CTTTTGATTTCTGGAAAACCCGCATGTCTACTTTTTTGCAATCAACTAACTATCGCATGTGGATGCTTATCAAAGAAGGTTATTCTCCACCTTCTCGTGAAATTAATGGCATTAAAATTGAAGTTGCTTTTACTGAATGGACATTCGATGAACGAGATTTAGCACAATTAAATATAAAATGTTTGACCTGTTTTTTCTGTGCTTTGAAATCTGAGGACTACATGCGTGTTTCTACTTGTTCAATATGTAAGGAGATTTGGATAAACTATGTATAACTTATGAAGGAACCAATGAAGTAAAACAATCTAGATTGAATATTCTCTTGCATGACTATGAACTTTTTTGAATAAAACCTCATGAATCTATTTCTAACATGTACACTAGGTTTACTCAAATTGTTACTTCACTGCATGCTTTAGGAAAAGAGCTTTCGAACTATGAAAAAGTGAACAAAATTTTGAGATGCTTGCCTTCTTCGTACGATGCTAAAATTACCGCA
>NW_021556979.1:0-419 GCF_001605985.2 Dendrobium catenatum
CACTCTCTCTCTCTATCTCTCTCTCTCTCACTCTCTATCTCTCTCTCTGTCTCTCTCTCTCTCTATTTACTCTCTTGGTCTCTCTCTCTATATATTTACTCTCTCTCTCTCTATCGCTCTCTCTATCTCTTTCTCGCTCTCTCTCACTCTCTATCTCTCTCTCTCTCTCTGTCTCTCTCTCTATTTACTCTCTTGGTCTCTCTCTCTATATATTTACTCTCTCTCTCTATCTCTCTCTCTCTATCTCTTTCTCGCTCTCTCTCTCTCTATCTCTCTCTCTCTATCTCTTTCTCGCTCTCTCTCTCTCTCTCTTTCTCTCTCTCTCTCCAAGTACACATTTCTGCCTAATTATTTCTCTCTCTTGGTGATTTGTAGTGAGAGAATCTCTTGGTATGGCGGGGGGGGGGGGGGGGGGGGGG
>NW_021556980.1:0-906 GCF_001605985.2 Dendrobium catenatum
GCGTACGTTCACCGAACCAAATAATTGTTCCTCAACAAAACGCTAAATGCTACTGACTCCAAACTTTTAAATCCAAAATCAGCACTAGCCGTTGTTTCTTTTCCTCTGTATTATAGAGTTAACTAAACTAACCATAGTTAAATGATCAGAAGAAGAATATCCTCATTCAAATATAAACAGAATATTTTTTTTTATTTAAAATTATTTTACAACAAATATAATATTAAAAATTTTAATTAATTGGTTAAATATTGCATTCATTTTCAAAATAAATATAATTATTTAAAAATTATTTTTTTAATTTGAATTAAAATATTTCAATTCAAAATTTCTCCCATTAAATATTTTTTTTAAAAAAAGTCAAATGGAAAAAGCTAACGAGAAAAACAAAGAAACAAACAAAAAAAAAAAAAAAAAAAAAAAAAAAAAAAAAAAAAAAGATAACGGCAGTACGGCACCTCCCCATTATCTTTGGCCCGCTCGGAAAACTACTACTTTTGTTCTACTTTTCTTCTTATGCCCTTCTTCCACTTCCCTTCTCCTTGTCTCCTTCATGGCGGCGGCCAACGGCGCGTCGGTTATTCCGAGCTCGCCTACGAAGAGGAGAGGCGGCGCCACCCTATTGGCTTCGTCGGTGCCGGAAACGGAGATGGGCATGGATGCCTTGAAGAAGATAGTGAGGCGGATAAAACCCTTTGAGCAAGTAGGAGTAGTCGTCTTCTTCTTCTTCACTTCAGTTTTGTTCCTGTTTTTGGTACTCTGCTTCTTCTACTCCGGAAATGGCGTTCAGTTCGCCAATCGTGCCCGCGACGGCATGGGGTTTGGCCGGGGATGGCGGTTGGGGGTGGAGGGGGAAGCGAGGGAGGAGGTGATCAGTGGTAAGGAGTGTGATTTGTTCGAGGGGCA
>NW_021556981.1:0-789 GCF_001605985.2 Dendrobium catenatum
CTGCGTAACATCAATCGTTAGTAATGCTAATAACTAATACCGAGTACTAATATTGCTTAGTACTACTCGGTACCGAGCAGTACAGAGCAATATCGAGCTGTTAGATAAGCCTATACGTACCATTAATGGAAAATACCGAGCAATACAGAGTGTTAGTAATGCTCGGTACCGAGTCGCACCGAGCAATTAGCTAAGCTTATACGTACCATTAATGACTGATACCGACCATTATAGGCAAATACCGAGCAAAACAGACTATTAGTTATGTTCGGTACAGCTCGGTACCGAGCAGGACCGAGCAATACCGACTAATAGTTATGCTCGGTACAGATCGGTATCGAGCAGTACCGAGCAATACCGACTAATATTTATGCTCGGTACAGATCGGTACCGAGCAGTACCGAGCAATACCGAGTTTTACTAATGCTCGGTATTGCTTAACTCATACTGTTCTTTCATGGCAAATAATGCTCGGTACCGCTCGGTAAACCCTAACCCTAAATTTTACAAAATAAGAAGAGTGATACCATTAATGACTTGTACCGACTATTATCGGCAAATACCGAGTTTTAGTAATGCTCGGTACAGCTCGGTACCGAGCACTACCGAGCTGTTAACAAAGCTTATACGTACCATTAATGGCTTATAACTACTATTATAGGCCAATACCGAGCAGTACCGAGTGTTACTAATACTCGGTACTGCGTGGTAGCCAGCAAGACCAAATAATTTGCTTAGCTCATATTGATCATTCATGGCAAATAATGCTCGGTACCGCTCGGTAAACCC
>NW_021556982.1:0-1213 GCF_001605985.2 Dendrobium catenatum
TAGATGGATTTCCGACAAAATATTTCCAATCGGTAAAAGTCATGTAGGAAAAATTTTCTGGCAAAAAAATTTGTCGGGAAATTTTTTTTGACAAATTCTGCTGCAAAATATCAACAAGAAAAATAAAATTTTATTTATTTTTATCTCTTTACTTGACAACCTTTTATGAATTTTAAAAATTTTTTTAAATTTAATTTTGCATGACTTCAAGGTTATTGTTGGTTATAATTTTATGAGTTCAATAATATTTATTTCATATTTTTTATGTTTTTTCTTTATATTTGAATAATTTTTTTAATTTCTAGGTTATTTAGTAAATTTATTTCTAAGGCTGAAAATGAAATATTTATTTAGTTTATTGTTTCCTGCAATTTTATATCTTTATTAAATTGATTTAGGATTTTTTTGGATTTTTAAATTTTTTAATAAATTTTCAAATATTTGAAGTTTTGATAATTCTATGTGCCTTTTATATTTAGCTTCCTCGCTTCTATTTTATATTAGATTCCTTTTCACATTACATTTTTAAAAAATATCAAACGGCCCTAAGAGAAAGTGTCGCTTAATATTGGAGTGTTTTTGTGCCTTCGTATTTTTAGGCTTCTTTTGGGACTGTTTTTTTATTGTTTTTTCATTTTAGTATAATTTTTTTTTTATTAAAACTCCTTTTTAAAAAGCAATAAAAAACCGTCCCAAACGAAGCCTTAATATCATAATTTTTGTTTCTCGAGAACAAAAAGCTTCTTCTACGAGGTTTCAATATGGAATAAACAATATTAAAGCATGGCAGGTCCTCAAATGGAAAAGGCTGCAAATTTGTCCTCTTTTCATCATTATTTTTCTCTCTCTATAATTTTCTCTGTACGAGCTGTGTCGACAGTGCGTCAGCAGTGCATGTGGTGGTGAAGAGCCGGTTGGGCAAAGTTTAGGTATTTAGTTCGAATCCTTTGGCAAACAGTGAAAGCTAAAGAGTTGGCCCGTGTAAAATTGTGTGAGTTGCATGTTAGGTTGACCGGAATTTTCACTGGCCTAAAAACAGTACTTCCTCGTCACAAAAAATAAGCTGGCCCGTCACAATCCTTTCTAAAAGACTATAAATGGCCCAGTAGCTCTTCTTCATCTCCAGAAGAGTGAGAGATATGGCGGAGGCACTTGCTCTAAAAGTTATCCCTTCATTTGTGGAGGGAGTCGAATCTAGCATCAAAAGAAGTGG
>NW_021556983.1:0-269 GCF_001605985.2 Dendrobium catenatum
TGGCTCTTTAGATTGGGGCAATCGGCTCGAAGGTGACGTGGCTTTCTGCACTCAAAACAGATTGTATCGGATGAAATCTTATTGGACCTTGAGCTCTTACCTTTATTCCAGTTGTTCTGATGACGCTTCTATTTTCTCTTTAGGAAATTTTTATACTGTCGGGTCATCAGTGCTATCTCATCCTCTTCATCGCCTGCAGAGCTTTCACTTTCTGAGTTGCTTGCTTTTAATTCCATCGTTCGCTCCTTCTTTTCACTGCATCACTTTGT
>NW_021556984.1:0-235 GCF_001605985.2 Dendrobium catenatum
GGCAGTACTGATAGCAACACTGAGCGGACTGGAGGGGAAGTTCCAGTTGTTCCAGCTGTAACACCCCCTGGTGGTGTTAGTGGTGTTCCATTTATGATACCGCCTCCAGGTGGGAGTAGTAGTACTAGTATGGATGCCTTCACTCAGATGATGATGGCTGTGACGCAGTTGATCCAGCGTTCTCAAGAGCAGCCACAGCCTAGCTTTCAGAAGGAGATACCTAAAGAGACACCTA
>NW_021556985.1:0-281 GCF_001605985.2 Dendrobium catenatum
TCTTTAAATATAATTTTTGTAGGGAAATAGAATAAAATAGTTGCAATTAAACAAATTTCGTTCGTCCCATCTTTCTATTTTTAGATTGGGACATCTTTTGACGGGCTTTGTGCTATTTATAGGAAGATTTTTTACTCATAATAGCTTGAAAAACCGTGTTTTTTTTTTTTCCGGTTACGAGCATTTAGGTTTTGTCCCATATATCTTATTGTTTTTGAATATAAAACACGGTTTTTAAAACTATTATGACTAAAAAACCTTCCTATAAATAGCACAAAGCC
>NW_021556986.1:0-242 GCF_001605985.2 Dendrobium catenatum
CTGGGCACCATTTGTTTTGAAAGATTTTCTGAACTGTAGAACGGTGGGGATGAAGAACTTTATTATGAGAGCTATGAGCAATCAGAATCAAAGTGGTTGTAGAAAGAATAACAGCAGCTGTACCTAGATAATTTTTCTGTTTGATATGTTAATCTTCAATAAGTTTAATTGAAATTAATAGAGAAATGAAACTTTAAAATATGATTAAGATGACATAATTATCAACAATTGATGAATAATTA
>NW_021556987.1:0-480 GCF_001605985.2 Dendrobium catenatum
AATGATTCTTCAATCTTCTATAATAAATTTATCTCTTATTGGGTTTCAAAATCTTTGACCTCAAAATAGGATTAGTAAAATTTTTAAGTGTTGGGGGAATCCTATTTTCCTCAAGAGCTCGCACTTTCAATTTAAGAAATGTGTTTATATCTTCTAAAACATTCTTGTCAAATTTTAGATAGTGCTCTCTACCTCATATTCATCCCTAAAATATTTAAATTCTTTTTCTAATATTACATAGGATGATTTTAAAAGATTATTGTGTTTATTCAAATCAGAGAATTCATCAAGTAATATCATGTGATTGCTATCTATTAATGCATGATTTTTTCTAAGGATTTGAATCTCTTTTTGTAATTCTTGTAATTCTATGTTTAATATAGCATGCATTTTTTTAAGTTTTATATATGTTGTATGTATTCTTTTAGAAACTTAAAGCAATACATCATAGGTTATGTCACATACCACTTTTTGATCTAA
>NW_021556988.1:0-1439 GCF_001605985.2 Dendrobium catenatum
TGATTATAGATGACTAATATGATTGATGATAGATGAGATTGATGACTAATGAAATTATTGATGATTGATAACTAATAAGATTGGTGATAGATAAGAATGATTAATAGATTAGACCGATGATTGATGAGTGAAGATTGTTGACTTATAACATATAAGACTAATTATAGATATGATTGGTGATTAATGAGATGGCTGATGGGTGGAGATTCATGTTGATGATTGATAAGATTAATAATAGATATGACTAATGATTGATGAAACTGATGAGATATGACTGATGAGACTAATTCCTTATGGGTTGACCATAAGACAAACAAGATTGATTCTTGTGGGTTGGTCCTAGTACAGATAAATACATGTTACAAAAGGCATGATATGAGATACAAAATACAAGATATTAATGATTCAGGATTTGCAAAACATACGACACAAGACATTATATATGATATATGAAATGATTGATATGAATATTTGATCAATATGATTGACTGATTGAATGAATGAATGAATGATAACATAAATATGATTGAAGATTAGTATAAAAACTGACACAAGATATAAAAACTAACACAAGATACCTGAGATTAGGCAAAGTGGGAGTGGGATGCGATTTTTGCTCTGCTAGGGTTTCAGCCGCTTTGAGTTCTTTCTCCACGCCCTTGCCTGGGAGGGCCTCTCCCTCCCTTGATGGCCTCTTCCTCACCTGATTTTTCGCCACTTCCTTCATCCTCTGTTCTTGGCCCTTCACCAGTTGACCTCCCTTCGACTGGCAATGGAGGTCCCTCATACGCAGCCAATGTGTCGGCTTCTTCCTTCAAGCCTGACACTTTCCCTATTTCCTTCTACTCTCCTGGTAAAAATCTCTCCTTCAAAGATGTTGATCTCTCGGAAGGAAAGTCTGTTTGGACATCAGCCCTCATTGGTTACTCCCTTGGACCTCGTCCCTATTATGAGCGACTTCTAAAAGCGATGTAGAGGCTTTGGACACTCAAAGGTTCCATGACTCTACTTTCTCTAGTTGATGGGTTTTTCCTGTTAAAGTTCTCCACGGAAGAAGATCTTCATATGGTGCTTGCGGGTGGTCCATGGTTCCTGTTAGGAAAGTCTTTCATTCTACAAAGATGGTCTCCAAAGTTCAAACCAAAGAGAGACGAGTCTGCTCCTATACAGATTTGGATCAAAATCGTGGATTTTCTCCTTGCGCTTTGGACTCCTACCGGTATCTCAAAAATTTCGAGCTATATAAGATTACCGATTTCTGTTGACTCCCTCACTACTAATCGCACTAGACTTACATTTGCAAGGGTATGTGTTCTTATTTCTGAAGATTCTGTTTTGCATGATGAAATTCCGATAGACAATGATGGTGAGGATCTTAATTTGAAAGTGTTATACGACTGGAAACCAGATAAATGCGAAGTGTGCGGCTCTTTAATCCA
>NW_021556989.1:0-1208 GCF_001605985.2 Dendrobium catenatum
GAGGAAAATCATCCTTAGGACATGCCTTGTTCAAATCACGGAAGTCGATATAGACCCGTATCTGTCCTCTCTTCTTCCAGACTGGAACAATGTTGGCAAGCCAAGTGGGGTACTTCTCTTCCCTAATGAAACCAGCTTCTATGAGCTTCTTGGTTTCAGCGATCACCTGTTGTTCAATTTCCAACCTCATCCTACGAGGTGCTTGTTTAACAGGGACTACATCAGGCTTAATGGCTAACTTATGGACTGCTACCTCTGGATTTAGACTAGCCATCTCGGTGTAGTTCTAGGAAAAACAGTCTCTAAACTCTGATAGCAACTTGATGTATTCTTGAGCCTCTAAATCAGACAGTAGAGCAGTATGAAAAATAGGCCTAAGATCTGACTCAGTGCCTAAGTTTACCTCACACAGTTCGTCCATGGCAGAAGTGACGCCATATTCAAACTTTTATGGAACATCAAGTATTCTATCATCCTCATTATTCGGATCTTCTTCGTCGGTAAGAGAAACGATCAGATAAGCATGGGAAACAACACGAATGTTGGCATCACTGGACTGATTTAACCCCATGTAACCTACACCTCTTAGACCTTGGGGGCAATTAGTCCGCCAGATTCGGGCCTGCTGTAGAGCTTATTCGTCGGGCCAAGTGGAATGAACGAGACCCCCTCTCAACAAAGCTCTCTATAGTGGGTAAAAAGTAATGAGGGGCACTCCTGACCTCTATATCTATAGCGGTCTCCTCTAGATCCAGTCTCACAAGACCCAGTGGTGCACCTATACTACGGGGTACAGAGGGACAATCCCTAGGTCGGGCTGGCCCAAATGCTTCATAGAAGTGAGGTATGGGGTTGTGACTACCCCATACTGGGCTATCATCATCAACTACAGGAGTGTGAGAAGATTTCTTACTGGAATCCCCAACTCCTATCCCCTACAGGAGTCCTCTTCCTCGTCTGAGCTAATATCAATAACCAATCCACCTTCAGGTATCAAATGGCTATAAAAAGTAGGCCGTGAATTATAACCAGCGGAATAGGGAGATGGTGAAGTGACTTGACGCTGAAGGATATCGATCATTTCATCGTTAGAAGAGTCTGACTCTACAGTCAAAGAAAAAGCATAAAGGTTAGGGGGAGGAGGTGTGCGAGTGTCGTGGTTTCGCGGCTCGCGGATCGCAACTCTACCTCTACCTCTCCTACCTCTA
>NW_021556990.1:0-231 GCF_001605985.2 Dendrobium catenatum
TATGATAAATTTATTGAGCTATGGCTCTAAATGCTCCAAAGAAAGGATATTTCCAATTGACAACATTTATAAAAAAAATAACCAAAGTTGGCTCATTTATGTAAGAGAGCACTGCAAAAATATTCGGATCATAACAAGTCCACGCTAGCTATAGTATATAGATAAAGCCATAAAGGCAAACAAGCATCGAATAGAAATTTCAAATGATGAATAAAATGCAGATAATAGAAA
>NW_021556991.1:0-293 GCF_001605985.2 Dendrobium catenatum
AGTTGGACCTTCAACTACTGCTTTCACACTGGTACTGGGAAGCTCTGATCCCTGCTTCAAGATTCTGCTTATTGGAACCTTTGCTATATTTGATTTAGCCATGTCAGTTTTTGGAACGAAGACCTTCTTCAAAGGAACCGCTATATTTTTAAGAGAGTTTTTCCATACTACATCAACTCTATGTCTTCTTTTGCCATAGTTAACTTGTGTCCAATTTCCAACTACATCTGCCATCTCAGGTTGCTTAGAGCCAACTGATACTACTGTATTATTGAGAGCCAGTTTGTTCACAC
>NW_021556992.1:0-573 GCF_001605985.2 Dendrobium catenatum
ATAATAGGCATAAATAATTGAGAAGATATGAAAGCCTACTCTTAGCTGTGGAGAAAGAACAAAGGGGCAAAGGGCCCAAAATTAAATAGGGAGTTGGGAACAGGCTTAGAACTTTAGAATGGAAGGAATGGGCAGACAAGCTTGTCAGGGCATGTGGTCAAGTTGATGGCTTGGCTTCCTAATTAATTGCACGCGGAGCCACCGATTCACCCAAGTCAATCAAATTGGTAAACTTTGTTCATTATTAGGAAAAATTATTACTACGGTGTTTGGAAGTGTCTGGACGTGTCTGAAGGTCAATCTGGCTGCATCATGTTATCCAATACATAGTGAATTGGGTGACGTGGTGCGTCCAGATTGACCTCCGGACACGTTCGGGCTCCGCACATAATAATCTCTCCATCATTAGGATATGGAGAAGCTGAGCTCGATTTTAGCATTCTGGTCGCAACGGACGTAGGATTAGGGTGTCAATTTCGGGTCACGGGTCTGGTTCGGGTCGAACCCGGAAATGACCCGGCACTATTCGGGTCAACCCGAACTCGACCTGTTTTTACAAACGAGTTGATTTAC
>NW_021556993.1:0-248 GCF_001605985.2 Dendrobium catenatum
GGTTGGGGAGCGGTAAAGGGGGGGGGGTGGAGCTTCACGGGTCAGGCATTGAACCGGGGTGAATTTCAGCCGCCAGGTGGTGACTGGGTAGGAACGGTGGGCTGGAGCAGCTAGTTGGCAGTGGGCTTCAGCTGGTGGGGATGTTTTGGCTTGCGTGAAATCCAAAACAGAGAAAGAACTCTGTTGCTTAGGTGAATTCAAACAGAGGAGGATCTCTGCTGCTTTCGTGAAATCAAAACAGAGAAGAA
>NW_021556994.1:0-224 GCF_001605985.2 Dendrobium catenatum
AACAAAACAAACTTCTCCCTCTTTTGAAATCTTAAAAAGGAAAGCAACTAAATAAATAAGAAAATAAATACAATAAAGACATAAAACATATAACGTACGATCTATGATACAAGGTACAAAAAAATAATATAACGTGCAACGCTAGAAAATCTAAATAGACCTAATCAGGAGGTGGTGATTGTGGGTGGCAATAATCATGAATGAGAGAAAATTGCTCATGGGAC
>NW_021556995.1:0-363 GCF_001605985.2 Dendrobium catenatum
GGTGCGGCAGAGAACCTTCGTCCTTTTACACAATCCCCAATGTTGGCAGAGAACTGTTGTCCTTTCACACTCTCCTAGTGTGGGCAGAGAACCGTTCGGCTGTTCACACTCTCCAAGTGTAGGCAGAGAACCCTTCAGCTATTCACACTCTCCAAGTATAGGCAGCGAACCTTTCGTCTGTTCACACTCTCCAAGTGTCGGCAAAGAACCAAATCTCCTTGAAAGATCTTCTCACAAGAATCTAGAAGGAAGAAGGAAAAGAGTGAAGTAATTCTAATTCACAAGTAGAGATTCTTACCTTTGAACTCCAAGTGAAGCCTTCACTTTCCAGTGGTAGGAATCCTCCCTTGAATGCACTCTTAC
>NW_021556996.1:0-248 GCF_001605985.2 Dendrobium catenatum
TCCTCCAACTAGTTTTATAATTTAGGTCAAGTCAAACTAGCATACCAAGAGCTACGTAAACCACTAACATTTTCAATGAGGATTTGTGAATAAGGCGACCTATATTTGATTGGACATACAAAGGACATTAGTAAATGGAGGATGTGTTAGTTGGTCATCCACTAATAGTTTATCAGTGCTTCGTATTACTAATTGAGACTTTTGTGCATCTAAGAGACCTACTAGTTACTCGTGACATTTTAAATGAT
>NW_021556997.1:0-228 GCF_001605985.2 Dendrobium catenatum
AAAATAGACAAAGGAAGGAAACTCTTGATTTTTTTTTCTTTTAATCTTTAAGAGGTTATTCTATTTTTAATTTAAAATCTTTTTCATCTTTTAAATTAGTTTTTGAAACTAAATTTTTTTCTCCCTATATTTTATTTATCGCATAGGAATCTTTTGCAAGTTGTTGAATCTAATTCATAATTTTCTTAATAAAGAATTTCGCTTTGTCAATAAGATGGGTTTACTTTT
>NW_021556998.1:0-215 GCF_001605985.2 Dendrobium catenatum
GAATTGATTGCTTATCGTCCGGATTCATTGATTTCATTGATTGATCACTGAGCATGGCTACTATTGATTATTGATTATCGACATTGATATGGATATGGACGGTATTGATTTATAGATTCATTGATATCATTGATTTTGCATTGATTCGACTTGCTACTGTAGATTTATTGTATTGTCCTTCCGATTGATGTTATCGACTTGATTGATTCATAGAT
>NW_021556999.1:0-250 GCF_001605985.2 Dendrobium catenatum
AGAAGAGTAGTGCATTAAAGACTTACAGTGATTACAGCCAGAACACAGATCCTAGCAAACGTAAGTCTGGTTTTCTGCTCCGTCAAGCTATCCGCAGCAACCGGAACGCCAATTTTGCTGGCAATCCTCGAAATGCCCTCCGAGTTCCAGCAAGCAAGAGGAAGATCATGAATCTTCACCCAGATAGGAACAGACTTAAACTCTTCGCGTTTAGGAACAAATTTGGGATGCCACTTTTGGAGAACAAAAG
>NW_021557000.1:0-204 GCF_001605985.2 Dendrobium catenatum
AATTAATTATGATTAATAATTAATAATTATAATTAAACATAATTGATCATCATTAAATCTAATTAACTAAATCTAATTTATAATTAATGATAATTAAATATAATTAAAAATAATTCATTATAATCAAATTAAGTCAATTAAAATTAATTCAAATAAATTTATATAGAAATTGAACGGGATTTAAGCTATATCTCATTTGAATGA
>NW_021557001.1:0-217 GCF_001605985.2 Dendrobium catenatum
TCCAGAAAACACTCCAGAAATCAGCTGTTTTCAATGCACTGATCGGCCTGGACGATCTCGACTTCGTCCTGGCTGATTCTGGGAGGAAAATCCAGTTCAAAGAGGAATAGCAAGGGAACGAAATATTACAGTAAGCCTCAAGGCGTTTTGAGGCGTAAGCCTCAAAATCAAAAGATTGCGTGCCTCAAAATCAAAAGATTGCGTAAACATAAAATGA
>NW_021557002.1:0-252 GCF_001605985.2 Dendrobium catenatum
GGAGGCCTTAAGGCAAGCCTCATATTGCACAATTTTCACTGGAGGTCGAGGCAATCAATAGGAAGTTGTTGCGGCTTTGGGGTGCACGAAGGCGTGATTTGTTCTAGGCTTTAGTTTGCTTTAAGTATTTAAGTAAGTTTATACATACATACATATACATATACATACATAAACATACATATACATATACATACATAAACATATACATACATATACATACATAAACATATACATACATATACATATATACAT
>NW_021557003.1:0-285 GCF_001605985.2 Dendrobium catenatum
TTCATATCGCTGGAAGCTAGGAGTGGAGGCAAGATTACACTTGGAGATAATACTACAAGAAAAGTAGTTGGATCAGGTATGATTGGAAATATTAATAAATTTTACATTAAGAATGTGTTATTAGTAGAAGTATTTAAGCATAACCTGTTAAGTATAAGCCAGCTATGTGATAAAGGATATTGTGTGAAATTTTTTCCTACTAGTTGCATATGAAGCCTAAATAGTAAAAATATTTTGAATGGTAAAAAGATAAATAATGTTTATATGCTAGACTTGAATTATATT
>NW_021557004.1:0-259 GCF_001605985.2 Dendrobium catenatum
TTCAATTTGGTTTAAATCCACCAGGACATTGTTATTCTCATCCTTAATCTGCCTAATAAGGTTCCCATTCTTCTTGGTCGATGCATAATTGTTGAAAAAAATTGGATTCGTATCACCTTCTTCATTCCATCTAGTTTTGGCTCTTTGGTTCCACCATATGGAAAGTCTTCCCAATTTCACATTGAGTTCATGAACCTTACCTCTAAGCAGAATAAACTTATCCTGTGTCAAAATCGAATTAGAAACCTCCTCCATTTGA
>NW_021557005.1:0-968 GCF_001605985.2 Dendrobium catenatum
GTCGAATTCCTACAGGATTACACCAACACCATACGACTCAAAGCCGGGTCAGAAAACAAGGCGGCTGATGCCTTGAGTCGTCGAGTGATGGTGACCCAAGTGATGAGAACTGAAGTGATTGGCTTTGAGCGTATCAAAGAAGATTACAAGGACTGCCTTGATTTTCATGAAATCTATGACTTATTGACCATTGGAAGTGACCGTACTACCAATGATTTCCTCGTAAAGGATGGGTATTTATTTAAGGCACAAAAACTCTGTATTTCTCAAACGTCTCTTTGAGAGTGTCTCGTCTAAGAATTGCATGCGGGAGGTTTAACTTGCCACTTTGGACGATCCAATACTATTGCCGTGTTAGAAAATTGATTCTATTGGCCCAGCCTAAAGCGTGACGTTAGTAAACTTTTAAGAAGATGTCACATATGTCAGCTTGCCAAACAACGCAAAAAGCATACAGGACTCTATACTATACTCCCCGTACCTAATTGCCCTTAGCAGGATGTGAGTATGGATTTCATCCTAGGCTTACCCAAGACTGTGAGAAAGCACGATTCTATTTGTGTGGTTGTTAATCGTTTCTCGAAAATGGCCCATTTCCTCCCGTGTTCCAAAACTTTTGACGCCTCTCGGATCGCTAAGCTCTATTTTGATCGAGGTCGTTAGACTTCATGGCCTACCCAAAACCATCGTTTCTGACAGAAACGTTAAGTTTACAAGCTATTTTTGGAAAATCTTGTGGCACAAGATGGGTGCAAAACTCTAGTTTTCAACAGCCTTCCACCCTCAGACTGATGGGCAAACTAAGATTGTTAATAGAAGTTTAGGAAAACTTTGGTAGGTGAACAAATTAGAGAGTGGGACTCTAAGCTTCCTATCACAAAATTTTTCTATAATAACTTTGTCAACAGAACAATTGGCCTTAGTCTTGCTAAGATTGTGTATGGATACCAACCTAGACAACCCATTGA
>NW_021557006.1:0-214 GCF_001605985.2 Dendrobium catenatum
CCACTACCCGGTGCGGCAGAGAACTGTCGTCCTTTTATACTCTCCAAGTGTTGGCAGAGAACCGTTCGTTTTCACACTCCCAGTGTAGGCAGAGAACCATTCGTCCTTTCACACTCTCCAAGTGTAGGTAGAGAACCATTCGTCTGTTCACACTCTCCAAGTATCGGCAGAGAACCAAATCTCCTTGACAGATCTTCTCACAAGAAATCTAGAA
>NW_021557007.1:0-240 GCF_001605985.2 Dendrobium catenatum
AATGGTAAACTAGTACTTATAATGACAGCTAGTAGTTCAAGTCCAGTTTTCCTTCTAGCTTATGCACTTTATGTACATGAATTTGACATAATTGTCTATAATGCACATCGGATCTCTTGGAATTTATGGAATTAAATGTATTGGAACTACTATACCTTTTTTTTTGCTGTTTATTCTTTCCTTTTTTATATAAAGTTTGATCATTTGTTTTATTTGTTTATGAAAACTACTGATTACTAT
>NW_021557008.1:0-618 GCF_001605985.2 Dendrobium catenatum
GTTAGAGTTACTATGTGAGCCTAAAAAATTTTATTAGGATTTCAAGTAGAAGAATTTTATACGTACCCTTACAAAAAAAAGCACTCCGATTCGTATCTAGGCTAAAATAAAACACAACATGCAAGGGCCATAAAAAAGCTACTACACAAACAATATAAATAATCAAATTTAATAATCCAAATATATAAAGTCCAATGTCCATATAATTACACCCAGAATTTGCAGAAAATTAAAGTGGCCGGGCACCACTGACAACAAACCCGGATTCTAATCCTAAGAATGACGCAAGTGATTTTTGAACTTGGATATACTCTTTCTTGTATCTTCATTTCTTCATCTTCTTTCTTCCATCTTTATTTTGTCCTTTCTTCTTCTACGAGCTCCTTAGATCCGTCGGGTCTGGATATCCAAAAGAAAAGAAACTTATCCCTAAAAGGAGTATTTTCTTTTATATTTGGATACTAAAATTATCCTAATTTGGCTTTCCAAATAAAAAAGAATAATCCTTTAAGGTATATTCTCTTTTCTTTAGATTCCAAATTGATATAATATCCCACTTTCAAAAACACTTTCACATTTTTTAAACACATTTACATTACATTACATTTCACATAAAGA
>NW_021557009.1:0-411 GCF_001605985.2 Dendrobium catenatum
TTCTAATTATATTCATTATTTATGCATGTAATGGACGAATTTTTATTAGGTCAGGACACCTGACGTAGCTCTACATCCGGACGTCAATAAAATGTCGCCACGTGCTCTTACTATTTACCGTGCAGCCTGACGACCCAGCCCGGACCAGAACCCGGTATTGCTATGGACCAGAACCCGGTATTGCTATGTTCGTGTATTGCTAAGTAAGAGCACGTGACGACATTTTATTGGCGTCCGGATGTAGAGCTACGTCAGGTGTCCTGACCTAATAAAAGTTCGTAATGGACACCCTTACACAATGAATAAAAAAGGCATTCAATTGTCTCATAATACCTATGCTCGGTACTTTTGAATCAACTTAGATTGAAGGTCAAGTTTTAACCAAAATGTAGGCTCAATAAGTGAACTAGA
>NW_021557010.1:0-743 GCF_001605985.2 Dendrobium catenatum
AAATATGATTTGTGTGTTTTGAATTTTCAAAATATGGAGGTTGTTCAACAAAACATCCTCTTTAATCATGCTATTTAAAAAGATACTTTTAACATCCATTTGATATAATTTAAATCCTCTAAAATATACATAGGTTAACAAAACCCTAATTACTTTAAGTCTAGCTACAGGGGCAAAAGTCTCCTCAAAATTAATGCCTTCAAACTAATTATACCCCTTAGCTACCAATCTAGCCTTATTTCTAACAACAACTCTTGGGTCATTCATTTTGTTGTTAAATACCCACTTATTCCAACTACACTTTAATCCTTTGGCCTTGTAATTAATCCCCAAACTCCATTCCTTACAAATTGATTTAACTCTTTTTGCATTGCTAAAATCTAAAATTCATCCAAAAGAGCTTGATCTATATTTGTGGGCTCTATCATAGAAATAAAGGATGAATGATTGACTTCTTTACTTAATTCATGCCTAGTCCGAACACCTCAATAGCTTCACCTAAGAGCAATTCCTTAGGGTGGTTTTTATAAAATCTCAAATCTTTTATAAATGGGTTTTTTATCTCCTATTTTTCATCCAAAGCAATCTTCTCAATTTTTTGGGTGTTAGTTTTTATCTCATCCTCTTCCAAATTTGGCTCTTCCAAAACTCAAGATTCATCAAACATAATATATGTGGTTTCGTTAATTAATAATGTTTTTTTATTAAATACTATATAAGATTTTCCATTACTAGAGTATCCA
>NW_021557011.1:0-1242 GCF_001605985.2 Dendrobium catenatum
ATGTGGAATGGTTATCAAGTGAACAGACACATCTTTTTTACTCTAGAAACATGTCACGTTGAATTTATAATTGTAATGATATGGAACTATGGAGATTGGAGTGTTGTGATGCCTGAGTGGAAAAAATGGTGATGTGGAATTTAAATGTGTAGCACCACGACATTCATTTTCATAAGAACTTGGAGCTAGCAAGCTGATTTTTATAGTGGTTCCTCAAACATTGTGGCACTAACTGTGATGCTGCTATAGTGCTCCCAAACATAGAGTATGTTATTTCAAAGTCTAAAAGTGAGGTTTTGTTGGTCTTGAATAAAGCACAATGGTGGCGTTTCCTCTAGTACCACGGAGTTGCTTATTTCTTCATATTTTTTATCATTTTTTGAGTTTTCCCTGTATAAAAATAACAAAATAACACATTTTCAATGAAATTTAAATAGAATAAATAATATATATTTTACAATTATCATTTACCAAGCTTACTAGTTCCCTTACAAACTTTTTCAAGATTAGATATTATTATTAGATGCCTCATAGTGTCTTTCTCACAGAGTTAATCAATCATTAGCTCTATCCTTCTTCTTTCATTACTATGGATCTGATGGCATCCTTGCTATCTCCTAAGTATAACAATAAAACCTCATCTTATCTTGAAGTTTTGAGAAGGTACATAATCTAAAAAGAGCTTTAGCTATTGGAAATTAGTTTCATAATACTCACTCTAAGAAAACTTCTTTGCATTCTTGAGAACTCTAAAGAAGGATGAACACCTCTCATTATGTTGAAAGATAATTTAGTTGAGCTTAGCCACTTACCTAGCGATTCTCTACACCAACTATAACATGTTTGGCTAGTTGATTTCAATTATGGTTCTCATGTTCTAAGAGTTCACAATAATGCAACTAGGAGTTAAGAGAAATTTGTGGAAATCTAATGATTCTATTTTAAAGGTTCCTTTTAAATGATTAAGTCTCATATTATTTCTCTACAAGGTGGAAAATATCTCCTTCAGATCTATATTGTGTTAGATTTGTGACTTGCTCTTCATTTGGAGGTCTTATATATAAACCTAAAATTTTCTCACCTATTAGTTTGTGAAGGACTTCTCCATCATTTATGTATATGTTTCCATAATGTTATTCATTATAAAGGGCATGAATTTATATTAATTCAAGCCTTCAACCTTGATGAAGCCGATCTTCTCATAGTCATGTGGATGCATTTTAATTTGATTAAAGCCTGAGA
>NW_021557012.1:0-298 GCF_001605985.2 Dendrobium catenatum
AGGACCCAAGCAACAAGCAAGAGAAGAAGAAGAGAATGATAGGACGGAAGAAACTCCTCCTCGACCACCGCTGGAGTTCCGCCCGACGCCGAAACTCTGCCCAAGTGACGCTGGAATTCCGCCCAACCTCCAAGTGACACTGGAATTCTGCCCGACCTCCAAGGGACGCCGGAGTTTCACCCAAACTCCAAGTGACGCCGGAGTTCTGCTAGAATACCATATAACACCAAAGTTCTCCTCGACCTCCAACTGATATTGGACTTCTGTCACGACCCGACCCGAGACGAGACGGATCCCG
>NW_021557013.1:0-295 GCF_001605985.2 Dendrobium catenatum
AAAAGGCACCTAAAAACTGCAGTAGAAAACTGCACAGAAAACAGTAAAAAACTCTTGAAATTCCTCCTCATACAGCCACCAAATCAGTCCCAAAAACTGTCCAAATTCTGTAAAAAAAAAACAGCCCCAAAATCTCTTCAAATACCCAAATAAATGAGGGAAATGAAAGACTAATAGTCACTTTACTGAAATCCCAAACGACAGAGCAAAATACAAGGAAGGAGGCCACGGTTCCAGCAGCCAAGCACTGGAAACCATCAGGCAATTCTCGGGTTCCAGCAGGTAAGTTCAATTC
>NW_021557014.1:0-319 GCF_001605985.2 Dendrobium catenatum
AACCCGAGTTGATTCTAGCTTACGATCTTCGTAAGTTGAGAAGTAAACAGATTCTGATGGTTAAGGTGCAGTGGAAGAACCGAACTGCACGAGAAGCGACTTGGGAGAAAGAGTCGGACATAAGGAAGTCGTATCCGTATTTGTTTTGACTGAGTTTTGATTGGACAATGTCGAGGACGACATTTTTTTGAAGTTGGGAAGATTGTAACAGCAGTTCTGTACATATCGTCCAGGCCGATCGAGGATCGTGCTGGGACGATTAGTTCAAATTTTCTTCTAGAATCTGTACAGAAGTTACAGGAAAATTTTCCTGTATGGA
>NW_021557015.1:0-1092 GCF_001605985.2 Dendrobium catenatum
GTATTCATCATTTCAGGGGGAGTTTAGGAGATTTTTTCAAAATTGAAATCATACAAACAATAATTATTTTACCATCATCAAAAAGGGAGAGATGGTTAAGATAGTTGCTATTTGCATATTTTACATTTTTATAACTTGTATAGTTTTGATGATTCTAAATATTATTGTTCAAATGTGTAGTTATCTCCTGACAATTTTAGGAGATATTTATTTGGTCTTGTGTGTACTAACATTTTAGGTGAATCAAACTCTCAAAAACGAAGTCTTCAAATAAAATTCAACAAGAAATAATTTTAGTTTTTGAAGCTTAAAATTATCATTTTAATTGAGAGGGAGTGATTGTACTTGAGTGAATAAAAACATACACACACACACATAAGGAGATCATATAAAATTTATTCTGATCGTACGGGACGATATTAGTTCGTACGAGATGATCAGACAGTTATCTCCTATTAAGACCACATGAAACGAATAGAAACTGGCTAGAAAAATTTTCCAAGTCCTATTCGTCCAGGACGAAATTAAAAATCGTCCGGGACGATTTGCTCTCTGTAAGAATTTCATCCAGATGAAATAAATTATCGTACATGATGATTTGCTCTCTATAAGAATTTCGTCCAGATGAAATTAATTATCGTACAGGATGATTTGCTCTCTGTAAGAATTTCATCCAGTCGAAATTAAATTATAATACAGGATGATTTGCTCTCTGTAAGAATTTCGTCCAGACGAAATTAAAGTATCGTACAGGATGATTTGCACTCTGTAAGAATTTCGTCCATACAAAATTAAATATCATCCAGGATGATTTGGTCTCTGTAAGATTTTCATCCTGACGAAAAAATTTTCGTCCTGACGATATAACCGACATACGACGGTTTTTCTCATTCTGCAGTTTTTGGAACCAACCTTGGTAATAACCGTTCGAACCGGATGAACTTGGTTCGTACGGGACAATCAGCTTGTACGAAAACATTTTGTACACATATACAAAGAGGTTTGTTTCAAAGCTTTTAAGTAATATCGTCCAGGACGATCCACGATCGTAGGGAACGATCCACTGCATACAGAATTGAAAACTTGCAGTTT
>NW_021557016.1:0-1165 GCF_001605985.2 Dendrobium catenatum
TATATATATATATATATAATCCTAATTATAAAATTTTCTAAACTATAATTCCTTGATTCCTTGGATAGAGCTTATCTAATCTTGCATTCATGGGCGATTGATTGGATTGGACTTGAGATTAGTTGCCAACTCACTCTAGGAAAGTGTAAGTCCAGATTTTATACACTACCTCAGTCTCCACATATTCCTATTCTATTTTATTCTTTTAAAATCCATAATTTAAATATAAATTCCAAATGCAATTCTTGAATTTACAATCTAAAATATGTATATTGAAATCTTATTAGCCCAATCATTTCTTTAAATCTATATGTATTTGAAAATCCTCTAGTATTCACTTTAATCGAGTGTATTCTCTTAGGAGATGTAATTAACTATAGGGACTTGTCCCTATAGAGAGTTTATAACCCATAATAAAATAAATCCTATCTTAGTTTCTTTCTAAGAGGTAGGGGAAAATTTTGTGGACGCAGACCTAAGCTTTAAACACTAGTTTAATTTCATAATCAAAAGATTAGTTAATATTTTTTTATCCTTAGGGGTAATTTGAATATTCACTATGTATTTGATTATGAAAATAAATAGATGAATTTAATTTCATGATTAAACAATAAGTGAATATTCCTTTATCCTTATAGATTTGAGTAAAATACACTTTTGCCACTTAAGGTATTGTTGATTTAAGTCTTCCCTATTTGGTGGAGGATTATATATTGGTTGAGCAACATAAGAAGGATGGGATGAACTTGTAGTGTCAAAGAGAACCTAATGATGTTGTAGTGAAGGGGGAGCAACAACATAAGAAGGTAATGTATGAGTGGCATCAAATTATTCAACACCAAACCATTGTTGATTTTAATGTATAAGAACTCTGTCATGTTGGATGGTGCTCTGTATTGTTCATCCTCCTATATGAGTGGAAGGATCTAAACTTAAAGCTCTTCTATTATATATATATATATAAGAGAGAGAGAGAGAGAGGTGCAAACAGCTCGTCAACGAGCAGCTCGACAGTAGAGCTCGCGGGCCAAAAATATAAATTGACGGAGCTCTTGAGCGGGAAATTTAAGTAGGGAGAGGGAAATCCAAGTTGAGAGCAGGAAATCCAAATTACCAAACGACGGAGCACTCACGAGCAGGAAATTTATTCTCGATATGATGATCT
>NW_021557017.1:0-226 GCF_001605985.2 Dendrobium catenatum
TGATCCTTATTCCACATCTTTCATCCTCGGGGTGGAAGGAGTCATTTGTAATTTTGGCTTTAGATTGGGGTGGAGGATGTAAGGTCTAAAGATGGAACTTTTATTATATCCAGTGAACGTACGCAGAGGAACCTTCGGTTTTAGGCAAAAAAGCGCATGTACCGAGTTTTTTGAAAAAACTCGGTACACCTCGGTACTCGGTACAGGTGCTTTTTTTGCCTAAAAC
>NW_021557018.1:0-299 GCF_001605985.2 Dendrobium catenatum
GGGCACTTCCCTTTTTGAGGGGAAGGCCACTCTTCCAGGTAATCTAGGCGCCAAACAATCAGTCCATCCACAGAGTGCAGAAAAGTAAGTAGACACAGCAAAGCAATTTCATCCACAACATGCAGTGAGAACCACGTAAAATCCGGCACACAACAGTAAAGTAAACACGGGCCTAACCTAGATCTAGAGTTGGTTGTCCTAGCACATCATCTAAAGTGTGTGTAAAAAGTTTGTGTGGTTGGGGTAGGTCCTGAAGTAGGTTGTTTGTTAAAGTTGACTAAAGTTTTAGATTTGTTAAG
>NW_021557019.1:0-451 GCF_001605985.2 Dendrobium catenatum
TGAGCACCACACAATCCGGCATGTACCTCGGTCACGATATTTTGGGCTTCCTGTTTGTTAAGATAGCATAACCATAATTGATCAAAAGACCGGCGGTATAAAGTGCCGTTTATCAGCGTATAAGAGAGATCCCTTCTCTTAATCTGATCTGCAGCAGATTTATCTTGAGGGAGTTTGTTTTCTTGCAAGTAGTCAATGAAAGGTTTTCTCCAGTCAACCGTCTCATCATTAACAGCAAGAACAACCTCACCCTCAGAAGGAAAAATCTTATTAATGTATTCCAAGTCTATAGGAGATAAGATTTTGTGACCTTGAACCTCTATAGAGATTGACTCTTCTTCTATACAAGCTAACTCTTTTGCAAGTTTTGCAAGTGCATCCGCCATAGAATTTCTTCCACGGGGTACCCTATATAAAGTTACATTTGGAATTTGTTCGAGAAGCTTCATAG
>NW_021557020.1:0-305 GCF_001605985.2 Dendrobium catenatum
GATTTTGTGTCGATCAATAAATTTGTAGATTTTTGTACTTTTGAAAGCAGTACCATTGTCTGAGATTATGCGCCGTGGCACACCAAATCTATAAACAACATTGTGGGTGAAGAAGTTGATTACATGCTCGGATGTAACTTCTCTGAATGGAGCTGCTTCTGCCCACTTAGAAAAATATTCTGTTGCTGCCAAGATAAAGCGGTGTCCTGCTGACGATGGCGGATCTATCGGCCCGATAATATCAGTACCCCAGCATTCAAATGGTCACGATGCTATTGTAGGGTGCAGTGGATTTGGCGATTGAT
>NW_021557021.1:0-329 GCF_001605985.2 Dendrobium catenatum
ACAGCTCGCTATCCTCTCCACATACGATCGCTGCTCTTACACTCTCTTACCCGATCTCCTCCACCTCAAACCACACGACTCCTCTTCTCGTTCCGCTCTTCCACGCTCGACTCCACACACCGAAAGCCCTGCTCCCGTCGATCTCCTCCCGACTCCAAGCTACAGCCCTCCGACCTCCCTGTCTGACGCCGATCCCCACTCAGCCGAAGCCCCGATCTCCTCTGTCTTTGTCCGATCCCTCCCTTCAGACCGGCCCAGACTCCGACTGCCCGAAGCCTCCTCTAGCCGAGCCCTTGCTGTAGCCGCAGAACCCCATCTCTCCCGTCGGC
>NW_021557022.1:0-304 GCF_001605985.2 Dendrobium catenatum
AGGAAGGAAGTGAACAACATTGCCTTTATCTCAATAACTGAACCCACCAACATTAATTAAGACTTGTTTGATGAGTTTTGGATCTTAGCCATGAAGGAGGAATTAAACTAATTTGTTAGGAATGATGTTTGGGAGCTTATTGAAAGACTAAAGGGACAAAGTTTTGTTGGAACCAAATGGGTCTTTAAAAATAATACGAATTAGTCTATTGTGGTCATTATGAATAAGGTGAGATTGGTGGCTAAGGGGTACAACCAAATAGAAATGATTAATTTTGAGGAGACCTTTGCCCCTGTAGCTAGAT
>NW_021557023.1:0-558 GCF_001605985.2 Dendrobium catenatum
GAAAATTGATCATAATTGAAAGATTTAAATGAAATAATAATTTTATGCTGCATGTTAATCCGGAAGTGCCAAAATAGTAATGGTAAAAGGGCTTACAAAAATCAAATGATAATGGGGCTTGTAAAAGTCAAATGGTAAAAGAAATTGCCAAAATTTGACTGCGTATTTGATCATGACGAAAAAGGGTACTTCCGGGACGGGTGTATACATTTAGCATAAGCATTTTTGCATTTGCATTGCATATAAAAAAAAAAGTGAAAGGAAAGAATGAAAAGAATGAAATGTTAAAGAAGGGAAAAAGGAAAATAAGAATGGAAATTCAAATATTTTTTATTTGCAAATGATATGAAATGATTTCATTTATAAATGTTTTTATTATATGCATCTTATGAAATTAACTGAGATATGAATTACCTGCTGAGCGTTGGCTCATCCTACTTTTGGAAATATTTTTCAGGAGATAAGTGATGGCAACACGACGACCGTATACGTATCGTCGTAGAAGACCTCAGGAGGAAAGGTTCTCTTTTATGATTTTCAGTTTGAGTCTTTGAGTTT
>NW_021557024.1:0-376 GCF_001605985.2 Dendrobium catenatum
TTACAAATTAATAAAATTATGCATACAAATAATTTTGGTACAAAGCAAAATTTAATAAATGAAAATTTTTTTATGTTATTACATAAACATTTATGACGTGTTTTTAAATAAAGAATTGAAAGACTTGTATTAGATAGAATTTTTATTCTCTTAATTTTCAGTTTTAAAAACATGTATTGAATCTATTAAGGGGAAATAAGCAAATGTCAAGAAAGTTGGTGCTAATAGTTGTTTGAACATCTTGAAATTAACTTATACTGATATTTATGGTCCATTTCATAAAGCTTCGTGGAGTGACCAATAATATTTATTATATTTATAGATAATTATTCCTATTATATGTACTTATACTTAATATATGAGAAGTTACAATCAC
>NW_021557025.1:0-261 GCF_001605985.2 Dendrobium catenatum
TATTTGACCCATTACTTCATTTATTTTTTTAGATTTTTTATATTATATATTTTTTTTTATTGTGACCCATTATTTGTGTTTATGATTTATGGTTTATGATATTGATACGTCATGCAAAAATTATCTTGATCGGGCACGAATCTCGAGGCAAAATCAGTTCGGAAACTTCAAAAATTAAATTCAAGAACATACGAGCTCTGATTTCAGCGAGCTTACAGTCAAAATGAGCGTCTCGGAAATACGAATCCAACGACACCAAAT
>NW_021557026.1:0-205 GCF_001605985.2 Dendrobium catenatum
CCTCTGTCCTTACAATTGAGGCTTTCCCTTGGTCTTCCAAGGCCCCTCTCTTTGCAAGGAAGTCCGGAGATCCTCCTTCTCCCTTTTTTCTTTGAGAGATCTTGTGGAGTTCTGATGTTAATCAGTTGGCGATGGAGGTTGGATAGACCGTTGTAAGGAGGGAGGTTGAAATGACGTGCATACTTCCAGCATCGGGGAGAAGTAT
>NW_021557027.1:0-581 GCF_001605985.2 Dendrobium catenatum
TATAAATTGAATTTAATCTTGAAAATCTTGCATATATAAGATTCTGGACCCTATCCTAGCAAACATATCAAGCTACAAAGGATATGTAACTATAATATTTTATTAGGACAAGCAGAAAGTTTTGATTTGAAGGTTTAAGCTTTTGGACCTCGTCCTACCACACATATTAAGCCATAAAAAAAATATAACTATAATATGTTGGTTTAGATAAGGAGAAAACTTTGATTTAAAAGCTAAAATTTTCTTGAGATTTGTCCAGCCACATATCGAGTTATAAAAATATATAACTGCAACAAATTAGCTAGGACACAGAAGTTAAAAATTTTTTAAGACTTAAAATTTTTTGGACCCAATCCAAATAATACATTAAATTACTAAAAGAAGTAACTATACGTATTACTAAAGATTGGGCAAAGAGAGTTTGGACCCAATGCTAACTCAAACATCAAGCTACAAGAAAATGTAACTACAACATTCGAATTAGCAAACTGGAATTTTCTTTACAAAAAGGTCATACAAAGGAGCTCCTCGTTAGTTTTCTAATGGGGTCCAAAATAAGACCTCTAAAATTTTTTTAGATA
>NW_021557028.1:0-213 GCF_001605985.2 Dendrobium catenatum
CAAGTCGTTTTGAATATGTTTTTTCTTAGACATCTATTCCCTTTGTCAATTGTTGTTGTTGGGATTTGTCGAATTACCAAAAACTCTTCACCATCATCTCTTTCAACATCAACTTTTTCTATTTCATTGCCATTTTCAGATTCAGTTTCACTTCTTCTTCCTCTGAATTTTCATCATTTTCAATGAGATTGTTTCTTGGTGGGTTATTTTTTC
>NW_021557029.1:0-252 GCF_001605985.2 Dendrobium catenatum
GGGACGCGGGGCTCGCTCGACTGCGCGACGGCGATTTGAAGATGACTTATGCGACGCGGGTTCGGGTTTGTGTTATTCCAGGTCAATTCGGGTCGTTCCCGGGTTTCCGGGTCAACACGAACCCGACCCGGTTTTGCAAACGGGTCGGTTTTCCGGACCCGAACCCGACCCGCTTCGGATTCGGGTCAACCCAAACTCGAAATTTTAGGGTCGGATTCGGGTCGGGTTTTCAGGTGGGGTCCAATATTGACA
>NW_021557030.1:0-358 GCF_001605985.2 Dendrobium catenatum
GATGATGGCCGTGTTGAATGCAGATCTCAACCGGAGTGGTTCCCAAATATTTTCAAATGCCTCCCATAAGTCCACTCAAAATCCAAAGCTCCACAAAACCCAAAAATCATTCCAAAATTCCAAAAATGTTTAAAAATGAAACTATCCATCCTAACACTTAAAGCAAAGCCCATCCACCCTCCGCAACAGTTTGCCGATGTGGACAAATCAAAATTTACTTCAGCTCACAAAGAGTCAAATGCCTAGTCGAAAATATCACTAGGATCCATTCTCAAGACAATCTCCTGCTAGTAAGGACGTGGTACGTGTCTTCTAACCGGCGGTTTGCCGCCAAATGGCACTGCAGGTAAACGGTTAT
>NW_021557031.1:0-730 GCF_001605985.2 Dendrobium catenatum
CTTTTCTTCTTCATTTATTCTCACAAAAGAGGTATATTTCAATGTCTTGAATATTGATATCCTCTTTCAAGATCCAGTGCCTCTCGTTGTAGAGAATGAGTTGCTCTTGCCTCCTTTTTTTATTCATTTATTCTCGTAAAAGAGACATTCCACTGTCTTGAATAGACGATATCCCTTCTCAAGCTTTAATGTCCCTCTCTGTGGAGAACGAGTTGCTATTGCCCTATTTTTTTCTTCGTTTGTTCTCATTAGAGAGGCATTTCATGTCTTGAATTTGCAATATCCCCTTTCAACAGTATCCATTTTTTTTTTAGAGAATGAGTTGCAAATCTTATTATATTAATAACATTTTATGCATTAAATATTAAAAATAACTCTTTGGTTACCAGCAAACTAATGGAAATTTATAAAGGCATTTTTTTTAATAACTTAAATGTAGTGGAATTTTAATTTATAATAATCTTATTTTAACATAATATCTTCTAGAATGTGTACTTTGGGTGGAGAAAAATTATGACCTTTACAAGTACTTGCTAAAATCTCCTCCACCTTCTTCTTGGATGAGTCATGTGGATCAACAACATTTACTAATCATTTAGGGGGAGCTTTTGAAGTGTGGTTAGATGCTTCATGAACTTTGGATGACTTCTTCCACATAATTACATAGACCTCCCTATCTGAGTAGATAATCCAGACTTAAACAAGTATTCTTCCTCTATATACTTTCCAG
>NW_021557032.1:0-489 GCF_001605985.2 Dendrobium catenatum
AGGGCAAAATCTCTGGGTAGTGTCTTATTTACAAACCCATCTACCTGGCCAAAATTCACCCCGGAACTTAATTCCATTAAAACTCCCTCGCCAAAGAAAAGCAAACAGTCAGGCGGAGGCCGGGGCCGAATTTTCGAAGCCCACTTTCTCCTCCTTAATAAATCTTGCATTGATTAACTTTTAAACTTCAGATATTACTTGTTCAATATTAAGTTGTATTCATCGATGTGCTTGTTTAGTCGAAGTCATCCCTGGATGATCTCAAGCTTATAAATTGCAATGGCTGGAGAGAATTTGAGCCAGAGAAAGAGCCGTTGCGTCATTTATATCATCTAAAGTTTCTATGTATAGTTTGTTAAGGGTTTTAATGTCCTTTAAAAAGAGACAATTAGATTCAAGGTTATTTGATGTGATTAAGCAATATTTATCACATCAAACAAACATAAAGTAGTAAAGCAAACACCCGATATATATATATATATATATATA
>NW_021557033.1:0-229 GCF_001605985.2 Dendrobium catenatum
TATTTTTCTATATTCATATCCTGCGGTCTCAGCTATTGATGTAGGCAAGGGGGGGTCAAAACAAAATGAATATTTTGGTTTTGACTTCTTTTGAACTTGCTAGCTCATTAATATTTTGAGCTAAAAGTTAACTCATTATGAGCTATTTTTTTAGTTCATTTATGGAACTAAAGAATTAGCTCATTATTTCTTGAACTTGTCTCTTCCTCTTCTTCTTTACCTCTTGGGC
>NW_021557034.1:0-288 GCF_001605985.2 Dendrobium catenatum
ATTCTAAAAACCATCTTATTGCTCTCTTGAACTCTATGTTGAATCTTAAATCATCATGATAATATTAATATTATCTTATTCAATGATAAAACCCTTGCATTCAAACATCTAACTTTGAAGATGTTCTGTAATCAACAAAAAACTTCTAATTCTAATTGAGATATATCCAAATAGATTTTTTTCCTACAAAAAGCAAGAAGAAATCTTCCATTGTGATCTCTGGCTACAAATACAATTCCTACAAGATTAGAATTCATAATTGATGCATCAATACTAATTTTAATCCAA
>NW_021557035.1:0-304 GCF_001605985.2 Dendrobium catenatum
ATTAATTGTATTGCAAATATACTTAAAAAAAAGAAAAAAAATCTACCAAGACGATGACGTAATGAATAGCTATCTGGTAGACGAATATTGAAGGAGAAGAATAACACCATCATCCTATATAAGATTGGCACAAGGCCCTCCTCATCAATCCTCAACAAAATGTTAGGAAACACTTGGATTCACAAGTGTTCCTAGCCAAAATCAGTAAACTGCAGCAGATTTATTGCTGTTCACAGCAGGAAACAGCCCAAAAACAGAGAAAAGCATGAGTTTTATACGAGAAATCTGAGAAAAAATGAAGAAA
>NW_021557036.1:0-1173 GCF_001605985.2 Dendrobium catenatum
CAACTTGATATCTACTTCTCTTCGGACGCCCAATCCTTCAGCAATTTCTTCATAGCCAAACAACGCGGATAAACGCCGCGCTTTGCCTCTCCGCATAAGAAACTCTCTCCAACAGATAATTCCAATAAAACAAAAAGTTCTAAAATAGACAAATTATAAGCATGCTATGAACAACTACAATAACTTGCATCTGAAGCATGTAACTATCAACTCGTTCAATTAAAAGCTCTACCCTTTGTTACTCCTACTATAAAAGGACCACCAAATTCTTCCATTTAGTCGCCACAAAATTGTAACCCCTTTGCTGATCCCATCCCTCGTCAATTTAAGCAATCAAGCCCTTTTAGATCTAAGTTTCAATCATGTCGCTCGAACATCATCACCGCCACCATCATCATCACAACATCTTCAACCAGCATAAGGAGAAAGGCGACGAAAAGTCACCAAATGTTGACTATAAGAAAGATCTGAAGCACCACAAACACATGGAGCATCTCGGCAAACTCGGCGTTGCAACAGCCACTGCTTATGCTCTTGTAAGAGTTCCTCAAGATCCTTCTTTGTAATTATTCTTTTTTTTTTTTCCATGTCTTATCTCTTATATGATGCTTTGGACATTAATAAAGCACGAGAAGCATCAGGCCAAGAAAGACCCTGAACATGCGCATAAGCACAAGATCAAAGAAGAGATAGCCATGACTGCAGCAGTAGCTAGTGCAGGTTTTGCACTACATGAGCATCACCACAATAAGCAAGCAAAGAAGGAAGCCAATAGGCATCATCACCATTAGTACATCAGCGGCCAGTTACAGAACTATTGCTTTAATAATTTATATACATGTAATATATTATCGATGTATTTGATTGATTCATCTGTTTTGTATGATGCTGCATTCACTTTGTTTGTTGCTTGTATGGCTTGTAAGTTCTTTGATTCATTATATATTTATATAGTATTAGTTTATTTGATTGGGCTGTTTATATAAATAATAGATTTCATCGTTGATTTTTGGTTAAATTTATACACACATCATATACACAAAGCTGAAATCCAAGACCTCTTAGTTAGCAGCCAAAGCTCCCAACCAACAGACCAATGTGCATTGTGTATATTGTCATTGACTGCTGAACTTAGTCATGCTCAAAATTGATTCGTAATAAAGCTCATTTATT
>NW_021557037.1:0-224 GCF_001605985.2 Dendrobium catenatum
GAGAGAGAGTGAAGTTAAGGAGAAATTGATTTTGTCAGAAGTTGTCGGTTATATAAGAGGAAGATGAGGATGAGATGGTATAATCAAATAATTTGAAACATGAGCTTGGGATTGACGATGTGAATGAAGAAGTGAATAAAGGTGTTAGTTGGGCTATAAATATAAGAATTTTTGTCGCATCTGCAGGAGTTGGGGTATTCATTTTTAGGGTTTCCTTGAAGTTA
>NW_021557038.1:0-237 GCF_001605985.2 Dendrobium catenatum
AAGCTAATTTTAAACACTACAAGAAAATCATCCATTACTAGCAAAATTTTCTGGCTGCTTTCCAGCGGCTTTCTAATGGAAAATAATGAGCCAGCTTTTCTGTTGGGATTCTGGCTGTTTCTTTCAGGCGTTATTTTCTGGCGGCTTTTCTAGCTTTACAACAGATTATAAATAATTTACCTAAAATAATTAAAATTTTAACTATTTAAATGATTTAACAAAAAATATTAAAAATAA
>NW_021557039.1:0-446 GCF_001605985.2 Dendrobium catenatum
TTTTGCTTCCTCCTGAAGCTAGCAGAGAACCACAACAAAAAGCAAACTCCTTAGCTCTACCGACCCTTCCACGGACGAGAAACTCCAGACGAAGAACAAGCAGAGCGATCCTTGAAGCAACCCTTATGAATCTCCTCACAAGCTCCCCCTTACAAGATCCCCTCTCTCTCCCTCTCTCTCTTTCTCTCCTCAAGGTCTTCTTAGGTCAAGGCAGTTGCCAAAGGTGTTGAAAAATGTTGAACAAGAGCTCTTAAATAGAAGAGCTTCAAAGGAGCTCATTAATTGCAAGTAGCCGACTTTATCGTCCAGGCCGATATGGACATCAGCCGGCCAATCAGTACAAACTCAGAAGATCGGCCAGAGCATCGCCCTGGGAACAGTCCTGGACGATTAAAATTTGACTTGATCATCCTGGCCGATCAGTTCAAATCAGAGGCAAATCGTCC
>NW_021557040.1:0-201 GCF_001605985.2 Dendrobium catenatum
TATCAGATAGTATTATAATTAATAGCTAAATTCCCTAAAACTGACAGAATCTCTACGGATTCTAGCCCCTTATGCCTCCCTTTGTGCTCACGGCACCAGAACAGATGTGCGTATAGCAGTAGAACAGATGTGCTTATAGCACCAGAAAAGAATTCATCGGATCAGGAACAGAACTGATTTCAGATTTCAGATTTCAGATTG
>NW_021557041.1:0-865 GCF_001605985.2 Dendrobium catenatum
AGAAGAGCTTCAAAGGAGCTCATTAATTATAAGTTGTTGACTTTATCATCCAGGACGATATGGAAATCGTCCTGGCCGATCAGTACAAATCTCATAAGATGGACCAGAGCATCGCTCTGAATGAAAACTGGACGATTGAAAATTTGCTTGATCATCCCGGATGATCTCACGATTGTCCCGGTTGATCAGTTCAAATCAGAGGAAAATCGTCCAGAGCATCACCCTGAATTTGAGCAATCCGATCCAAATCGGCCAAAGCATCGCCCTGAATTTGTATTGGATGATATTTATCATCCAGGAGCAACCAAGGGTTTTCGCATGGATCGTCTAGGATAATTGACTCAGGTAAGAAAAAAGAAAAATACAGACTGACTCAACCCTATTCTTCCGAATCTTGTGCTGGTTCCGATTTCCGTCCGATCTTTGTTTCCTAAAATGTTAGTAGTAACAGGGAGTTGAAGAAAAGCAAGAGTGTTTGCCAATCATCAAAACATAGTCCATGAAACTGAATTTGCAACACGATTTTCATGTACGATCAGTTCAAATTTAGCTCAATCAGATAGGATGATTTTGGAGAGTATGAACGATCAGAAGGTTTCTTTTTTAAGATCATCCAAGATGATATATAATCATCATGTATGATTAGTTCAAGTTGTCAAATATCATCCAGAACATCGCCCTGGATGGATGTCTAGATGATGAAAAAGTAACTTAATCGTCCTAGACAATCTCATGATCATCCTAGCCGATTAGTACAAATTGTCACATATCATCCAGAACATCACCTTAGATAGATGTTTGAACGATGAAAAAATAACTTGATTGTCAAGGTCGATCTCATAATCATTTGGGATGATTAGTATAA
>NW_021557042.1:0-339 GCF_001605985.2 Dendrobium catenatum
GATATATAAATGAATAAATTTGAGAATTATTTTAAACGTTTATATACATTTTATAAATATGAACATTTCTTATTTTAAAATAATTGATTAAGGTTTTGATAAAATATTTATTTATGTATGATATGAATGTTTAATTAATCAATTATCTTATATGCTATTAACTTCAATACTTATTTATAAATATAACTGAGATATTCAGCCAATAAATATATGAATAAAATATGAAGTAATTACTGAAATATTAATTCATGTACGTATTATAAGTGACTGATTGGTATTTTAAGTTTGTTCTTGTCGTTGAATATTAATGCTTGAAATAGTTTTTTAAGTTTTAAGCTA
>NW_021557043.1:0-693 GCF_001605985.2 Dendrobium catenatum
ATGCTAATTCGCATTTTTTCCATATGGCTGCCACTGGCCAACGACGGGACAATAGGGTTATAAACATTCAAATGGAGAGGGGGTGGCTAGTGACGGATCCAGCTGGCATTCGGCGTGAGTTCATGACCTTTTTCGAAGGGAAGTGGCAGGATAGACATGCAAGCTTGGTGGATTGGCCTATTTTTCAGGACCATGATAAGATTCCAGTGCAGTTCGTTGACTCCCTTACTATTGAGGTCACCGATGAGGAGGTCTGGGACATAGTGCAAAACATGGGGAATAACAGGGCCCCAGGCCGAGACGGCATCACCAAGTCCTTTCTCAAGTTCTATTGGGCAATTATTAAATCGTATGTTCTGCTAGAGGTGCGGGATTTCTTTGTCTCCGGCACCATGGATGAATGTTGGAAGGAGACACTTGTCATCCTTATCCCGAAGGTGCAGAATGCTGACTCCCCGTCCAAGTTCTGGCCATTAGTTTGTGCCAATCCCTCTACAATGTGGTGGCAAGAATATTTGTTAGTAGAATGAAGCTGGTGATCTCGAACATCATTGGGGAGGAGCAAGGGGCATTTGTCCCAAGACGATCCATTTCTAACCACGGGCTAATGGCCCAAGAGATCATTAGCAACTTCCTACATTCCACAAAGGCTGCGGGGATGATGGTCCTCAAGGTGGGTATGGAGCAGGCCTA
>NW_021557044.1:0-213 GCF_001605985.2 Dendrobium catenatum
ACTTCGGCAAGCTCGTCCGTGGGATTCTTGGTCGGGAAGCTAGGCTGACTCTTGCCGCAAGAAGGCGGAGCGCTGGGCTGGCGTCTTGTGAACCGGCCGAGCAACTGGACGCGTGGAATTAGAGAGATTTCATGTTTTAAACAACGAGGCAATTCTTGGTCGTCATCTCTATTCGCCGGATCTTGAAGCTGAATGGGAAATCCATGTTGCTCA
>NW_021557045.1:0-500 GCF_001605985.2 Dendrobium catenatum
CCTAGCTAATGCGATGCAAAGATCTGGACTTATCCCAGCCCGGATGGGGGAGCCCGCTAACCACCTAATCGCTTCAAAACCATGGTATCAAGTCATTTATAAAAGATGGGTGGGAGGTACAGTTATTGGAAATAGGACAGACATCTAGAGAATTTTTTAATTGGTCCCGAACTTATGTTTGGTAAATGCTCCTAACTAATGCAATTAAATTTTAATTAAATTGATTTCTAATGCAATGCATGCTAGGTTAAATGTCAGCTCATGAATGCTTTAGATTTTAAAAATAGGCTTAGTATAAAATAACTTTTAGGAAAGACTTAGTCTCCCTAGGTCCGGCACTTCATCCTCATAGGCCAGATTATCCGGACTCTACCCGCAGGCTGGGAAATGTCTTATAAGAAGGAGAGAGAAATGCATTAATATGCATGCGACCCCGGACAATTCCGGCAGTTCCCTAGATTCATTAAGTTTCTATGTTATTTAAAACTTAAATATTAAAA
>NW_021557046.1:0-244 GCF_001605985.2 Dendrobium catenatum
TCGGCTTTTACATGTCCAGGTTTTCTGCATTCAAAATAAACAACATCAAAAGATCCCTTAACATATTTGTGATCCTTACCTTTCCTCCAATTTTGATGATGCTTTTGTTTCTTCCTTAGAAAGCTTTTGAATTGCCTTGTGATGAAGGCAACATCATCGCTTTCAGACCCGGAAGATTCGGAATCCGATTTGTGCGCCTTTAGTGCGATTATTTTCTCCTTTTTCTTCTCACATGTATCAAGAT
>NW_021557047.1:0-244 GCF_001605985.2 Dendrobium catenatum
CTAATTATAACAAGTTATAAACAAATTTTAAATTTATAAAGATTAGATTTTCTAATGAAATTAATCTCAAATTATAATCTAATTTAAGCACAATTAAGATTAAAAAGACTATTGAAAATCATAAAGACTAAACACATTTCAAAAACAAATAATACTAAAGTAAAACACAACAATATATATTGATATTAATAAAAGGATTACATGATAAATTTATAATATCAATACAACTAGAAAGGAAAATACA
>NW_021557048.1:0-336 GCF_001605985.2 Dendrobium catenatum
AATAGTTTTTAAATAAAAGGCAGTATGAGTATGAATGCAATTTAAATCTAGTATATAAACATTGTTTACCATTTTTACATTCAACACATCTTTACCATTTATGCTTAATATGCAGCTAGTAGGAAAAAATTTTACACCATAACCCTTATCACATAGCTGACTTATACTTAACAAATTATGCTTTAATCCTTCAACCAATATCACATTGTCTATAAAAAAGTTTTTCAAGTTTCCAATCATACCTAATCCAACTACTTTCTTTGTGATATTATCTCCAAGTGTAACATTGCCTCCACTCTTAGCTTCCAGCATTATGAATTGAGCAGTATCTCCAGT
>NW_021557049.1:0-203 GCF_001605985.2 Dendrobium catenatum
TAGAGAACAACCCAATTTAGCTAAGGAGTCCGCAGCAGCGTTCCCCTCCCTGTAAATATGGTTCATTTTAAACTGAATCCGGGCAAGAACCTGCTTAATATTCCTGATAATATAAAAACTATCCGGACATGAGATGGTAATGCCATTGATATAATGGATAATAAGCAGCGCATCAATCTCAATCCATAAATTAGAAATACCAC
>NW_021557050.1:0-323 GCF_001605985.2 Dendrobium catenatum
TCTGTCAGGTTGGGTCGACTACCTCCTCTGACTAAGTGGACCACGATGTCCCGGGACGACGGAACCATGGGATCTTGATTGGGTCCATCATTCATTCCCCCACCATCCGCTTTAAGTACAAGATGATGAAATTTCTATTTTAAATATCAAAACCTCTAAATTTTTGAATATCAATCATTCAAATTCCAATTTCTAAATCCCAAACCCATGCCGCTACTATATGCCAGATAACACGTATCTCTACGTATCTGATTGACGACTAGCCTTAATCTAAAGTTCTCTGTCATGATCGGGAGGGGTAATTAACTATAGGGGCTTGCGTC
>NW_021557051.1:0-724 GCF_001605985.2 Dendrobium catenatum
ATTGTAAGAAAGCCTCAACTTCTTGGCAGTTCAATATTCACATACAATGTTGTTGTCCTAATTTCCAAATCGATAAGATATCTGGTTGTGCATTTTTAACTTGTCTTTGCATGAGTGATAAATAATGACAATGATGATTGAGGATTCCACTCCACATCTTTGTTCTAAAACTTCTTACATGTGGTTCAAAGTAGTTGGAACATAAATGGGTTGTCACTTGTGCTAGATAGGCTTCACATATTGATCCTTCCAAGTGTACATTATTCATAACTCTTTTTTTTTATTTATTCAAGTATGTGTATCATTAGAGATCATCTTATATGAGTTAAGATAAATATAATTTTAGCAAATAAAGTTAGACTTACCTCACAAATTTATACATCCAATAATATTGTACAGGACCATTAACTCTAGCCTCATATGGTAAATATATTGATAGATATTCATTCGAGTTAAAAATCAAAGTGGAAAATTTTTCTCGATATTGTAAAGAATAAATGTTATTTTTTTCTCTCATTCATAAATCTCTTCATTTAATTTTAATGAAAATAGATCTTTGAAAAAGATGCTAAGTTCAATCAAAAGATTTAAAATATAAACTTGAAAGATGTTGAATGCAATGGGAAGAAAGAAATCCATGAATATGTGGCATGTTGATATTATCTACCTCATTACATATTTAAGATATTTTGATGATAACAAATATATGCTTGGATGCTCTAAT
>NW_021557052.1:0-246 GCF_001605985.2 Dendrobium catenatum
ATCTGTTCTGTAAGCAAATCTGATTCTAATTTCCGTACGATATAAATCTGATTCCGATCTGTATACTATGATTCTGGTATGATTCTGATACGATTCTGTTCTGTTCCGATATGATCTGAATTTCTGATTTCTGTACGATTCTGACTCTGTTGATTTATTCTGTTCTGATTTGAGATACGATTCTGTTCCGATTTCTGATTGGATTTTGATCTGATGTATTTGGTTTTGGATTCTGAGAATTTTGAT
>NW_021557053.1:0-814 GCF_001605985.2 Dendrobium catenatum
TTTGCATTGTAAAATCTGAGTATTAGAGAGCCAATAATAAAAAAAAAAGACTGCTGGATTCAGAGGACTCCGGTACGCAAAAATTGTGTCGAATATTGGATTGATAGTTGAGAACACAATGGTTATACTGGGAACTTTCAGCCCTCAGAATGAGCCATACACCTATGAGCTAGAAGACGATACCACCCTTTCTGACATATTTGCAAGGGAATCCTATTATGCTAAAACAAAGGTAAACAACATTCATGTTTGAGGCTCTTTTGTTTCTTTTATTAAAATCTTACAAGGATTTCTTTTCGATGTTCTAGTTTGTGGATGATGATGGTAAATGTTATTTGGAAATGAGCTACGACTTTGAGATAAAAAAAAATTGGTCATAGGCTTTTAAACAAGTCTAAAAATCAACCAATGTCAGGGATTTTATATTAGTTTTTTTACATTACAATCTATCCATGAATGGTTGTTTGGAGATTTTATTTTATTTTATTTTTTTAGTATGCTATGTTGAGATGATTCCTCTATGTTATTGTTGTTATGTAAAGATTATTTCTTTTATTCTAAAGAAGGATTTCATGTACTCAACTAAGCTCATTTCATCAAGGAATTGTTGATTACTTTTCATCTTTCAAGTTCAAGTGAATAGAGAGATTATTTCACTCACGAAATAGAAAAGTAAAAAAATATGATGCATAAATGAAAAAATATTTATTATCACTCTGAAAGCTCTGAAAAATTTAAGTACACCCACACATAATAAAAAAGAAGCCCAAATAATTTGTTATATATTAAGATGACCACATTTCACGAGCATACT
>NW_021557054.1:0-1216 GCF_001605985.2 Dendrobium catenatum
ATGTGTATTTCTATAACACGCTCGCCGGGGCCCATGCGGGTGTTTGGGCGCATTTTATAATTATTTGCTGAACTTTGTCAACTCCTACCTACCTGCTTAGGAGGATCGGGTTCAATTCTATTAATCTGCGTAGCATCCCTAGACGTCGCGTGTGTATCAATAACACGCTCGTCGGGGCCAATGCGGGTGTTTATTGTATTTACCCCTTTACTGTACCTATGTGTATACAAACTATTGTGTACGTGCAGGGGTACACTGAAATAATTGTAGTTGCACAAGTTATTGTCATTTGAGTACACAACATTTGATTTGAGAGCTTATACACGCCTTTTGTCCACTAGTACGAGTGTTGCGGATTCGGTGGCGTGGCGTAGCGGCTTTTGAATAGAGTTGTTCGCTGCTTCGTACAGGTAGACTGTCGTGCACTACATATTACTTTTCGTAGGTGGATCGTAGTGCACTAACGAGTCTCCTGCTTCGTTCGTAGATGCTTGTTCGTAAATTTTATGTAATATTCGTAGCGGGGCTCCAACAGAAGCTCGTGGGAGCTTGTATCTGTAGTATCATTCATGCACTTTGTTGTGGTTTTTTGGCTCGTGTAGTACAACCGCCATTGCTACAAGTAGGCAGATAGATGCATTCCTTCACAGACTGGAATTTACTTCAGGATACTGCATTTACTGAAGTCTTTCTGCATCTACCCATCAGTGGCATATGGCAAATAAATTTGTCTTTGTAGAAAGATTGTATGTGTTGCAGATCTTTTTATCCTTACTTGTAGAATGCTGATATATTTTACTAATGCGGAGTGGTTATCGACTGTATGAATGATTTAGCATCCACTTTGGCGAATTATCATCACTCATAGGTGACCTATTATGTACATCTTGCAAGTTACTTGATGCTTGTCGAAGTCGTCGTATTCATCACACCTCCTTATTACTTGCGAGCAGATTGTATTTGCAAGTTCTTCATCCTTGAGGATAATTTGCAATTTTGCATGATGAATTATTATCCTATTCATTGATGTCTCCATTCCACAGAGATTATTGTCACGAGTTGAATGTTATTGTCCAAGAAAGAACTTCATGTCAAAGTCTGTGGTCAATTCACACATGAACCATCGCTTGTTTATTTGACTTCTTGTTAACATAAACCATAAAATGTGTCATTTAGTGACTTGCACGAACCTTCTTGTGGGCTCCGAAAATTCGGC
>NW_021557055.1:0-244 GCF_001605985.2 Dendrobium catenatum
CTTTAGGACACTTAGTTACCTACATCTTGGAAAAGAAATACAACTTAGTGCATCCTAATGATGAGTATGAAGAGCCAGTTTACTATAATGATGCTTCCTTCAGATTGTTATTCAAGGAGGAAAAAGAAAAAGAAAGAGCACATGCCAGTGCTTCAAAAGAAGAAGAAGAAGGAGTGCAAACATCTGTTCCTCGGTTAGATTATCACAATCTGATTGAAAGATTTGATAGATTAGAGACTCATGT
>NW_021557056.1:0-287 GCF_001605985.2 Dendrobium catenatum
TCTCTTATTTTAATACTTTTGTTAAAGGTTCTTTAGTTTATGCCTCTTGCAACAGAATGGAGAGGAAATTACTTTATTCTCAGTTAATTTCTTTTTCTTATTCTATCAATGAACCTTGGTTTGTTGGTGGAGACTTTAATACTGTTCTCCGTGCTAGTGAAAGGAAAGGTGGTGCTTTACCTAATATTAATTCTATGGATGACTTTGGTAATATGATTAGGGATTGTAATATTGCTGATATTGGTTTTATGGGTTCTAATTTTACTTGGAGTAATAATAGATTGTGG
>NW_021557057.1:0-369 GCF_001605985.2 Dendrobium catenatum
GAAATTTACTGAAAATAAAGACGTACCTTTCTTCGGGAATGGACACCAGTTTGGTTGTATGTCCTTTTGGAACCATTCAACACTTTCACTTATCTCAAAATTCCAACATCTCATTTTTCAAAATCAGTTTTATACTTTTCAAAACATAAACTTTTTCACTTTTCAAATTACTCACAAGTTACACTTTTCAAAACATGCTCAAACAAAAACTTCACTTCTCACATACATGATTTCATATTTTCTAAAATGCACACAATTTTCACCTTCGACACACATACCTTCACTTCTAATATATACAACTTTCACTACTTCAAAAAATGTATACAAGTCCGAATACATCTCTACCTTCCAAAACATGCACAAGTTTTA
>NW_021557058.1:0-309 GCF_001605985.2 Dendrobium catenatum
CAACAGCCTGATCCATAGACATATCAACAACAAATTGGGATATATCCCTTCTCCACAACATTAATAAACCTCCTGATTCACCCATAGCAGGAAAATGAAAAAAATCCCAGTTCATACCAATAAATTTATTAACCTCTATTCTGCTGATATCTTCTATCATAGTTTCAATTAACCCAACGAAACATACCTCATTGCTACCAACGAGGCTCCGCAGGTAGTACCCCGTCATCTTCTTACGGGCACCTCTGCAATTCCAGATTAAAATGGAAGATATTAAAAAACAAAAGGGGAAGAGTCCCCGCTAATATC
>NW_021557059.1:0-278 GCF_001605985.2 Dendrobium catenatum
TATGCAGGTGCTATTACTTGTGTTTAAACACAAGGTAATACTTTGTCATGCTGCATCAGGTGAGGGCTCTTCTGGCGGCTCTGTGGAGTTTTCTGAGTATCGCATCTGGTCACAGGCCATCGGAGGAATGCAACATGGCAGAGTTTATGGTTTGGGTTCCTAAGCTCAGGCATACGAGGGGATGACCTCCTCTACTGCATTCAGTTCACATGAGACCTTACATGCTCAACAAATAAGTGCACTTCAAGCAGAGCTAGAACAAGTAAGGAAATCACAAG
>NW_021557060.1:0-232 GCF_001605985.2 Dendrobium catenatum
GAGATAACACCACTATGGGAGTGGTAGGTTCAGGTATGATTGTTAACACAAAGAATTTTCTGAATAAAAATGTCTTTTTGCTAAAAGGCTTAAAACATAACTTGCAAAGTATTAGTCATATTTGTGATAAGGGTTTTAATATAATATTTTTTCTACAAGCTACATTATAAGGAAAAATAGAGCTGATGTGTTATGGAGAGATAGGATGAACAATATTTACATTCATGATTTA
>NW_021557061.1:0-255 GCF_001605985.2 Dendrobium catenatum
AATTTTTCCAAGATAATTGGGATACTATCAAAGAGGACGTGATCAAGGCGGTGGAGGATTTTTTTGCTGGTAATTCCTACCCAAAATTTTTCTCTTCTACGCATATTGTGCTTATTCCTAAATGTGATGGCCCCAATCATTGGCATGATTTTAGACCTATAAGTTTGTGCACTTTTCTCAACAAACTGAATTCTAAAATTATTGCAAATAGACTTATTACCATTCTTCCTAGAATTATCTCTTTGAATCAAACAG
>NW_021557062.1:0-237 GCF_001605985.2 Dendrobium catenatum
AAATTTTAATTTAAAAAGATTCACTAATCCTAAGATGTGGTGTCACTAAATTTTCTATGTTATATGTTTCTATCCTGAAGTGTGCATGCATCATAAGTTTAAGTTTTCTAAGACTCAGTCCTTAATTTTTGTCCTTAAATGTCACTACTGTTATATAGGTGAAAATCTTTGTTATTACTAACCCTTAGGACTTTTCGTATGTAGAAATAGGGTTTAGGGATCTACGATAAAATAAAA
>NW_021557063.1:0-315 GCF_001605985.2 Dendrobium catenatum
ACTAAATCTTAAATTTAATTAATAATTAAATTAAATAATTGAATAATTATGAAATATATTTTAAATTAATGAGCCAAGCGGTTAATTTTAATAGAAAATTTAAATTTTAAATCAACTAAATTAACAAAGAAATTTAAAATGCAAGTAGAAAACACTGATAGGAGAGCCACTCTACTACCAAAACAACAACAACATCAAGCCTTTGCCCCACTACGTGGGGTCGGCTACATGAATCCTTTTTAGCATTTTATCCTTTTAAAATTCAAATTCTCATTTAAATTTAATAAAGAAAGATATTTTCTAATATTTTCTAGC
>NW_021557064.1:0-293 GCF_001605985.2 Dendrobium catenatum
CCTAAACGATACGACTTGAATAAAGTGTACTAAAATAGCTTGTTTCTTTCAAACCCAAGAAAACTTACATTTCACCAATATAATGTAAATATCACCTATGTAATGACTAAAGCAAACATATGTATGAAAGAGTTTTACATATGAAACAATCACTTTAAATAACCCCTCTCAAGTTTTAAAGGGGATGATATAATACACCATTGCCATACTTTCAAAGTACATGATAATCACCTACAAGCATTGAGCTTCAACTTTAAAGAAAGAGAACTTATAGAAGAAAGATCCATGGCTTT
>NW_021557065.1:0-224 GCF_001605985.2 Dendrobium catenatum
GTACCAATAACACCCTCGCCGGGGCCCATGCGGGTTTGGGGGCATTTTATAATTATACCCTGTCTACTCCTTTTTACCTGCTAAGGAGGATCCGATTTAAAATTTGATACCGCGCAACATCCCTAGACGTCACGTGTGTACCAATAACATGCTCGACGGGGCCCGTGCGGGTTTGAGATTGTATTTTCCCTTTTAGTGTACCTATGTGTATACAAACTACGGTG
>NW_021557066.1:0-1615 GCF_001605985.2 Dendrobium catenatum
CATTCGCCCCAGGCTCACGTCGCCTCCCTGCTCGTGATAGACCCGCACTCCTCTCCGTCTCTTTGTTCCTCTATTCGCAAGCTCCAGGCGGAAAACCTCCAAGTGAAATCCCCTTCTTGCCTCCTCTGCTCTATGCCGAAGCCAAGCCCCAGCCGGTATTTCCTTACAGTTCGCACAAACCTACTGCTCGATCTCTTCCAGAGCAGTTCACAACTCCGATTCTCTCATTCGCATGCAGAGAACGAACTTCCTCCCCTATTCTCGCATTCTCTCATTCACATACAGAGAACGGATCTCCTTCTCAGTTCGTGTGAGAAGTCCAGTCGGCCTCCTCCTTTGGTCGTGTGAGAAGCTCCCAAACCGTCGCTATTCTCCTTCCAGTTCGCACAATACACACCTCACAGAAAATCCAATTTCCCAATCCCATCTCTCTCTCTTGCTTGAGAAACCCAGGCAGACGAACCCCATTCGCATAGACCGAACTCCTCCATTTTGACGTTGCTGCAGTTCACGATCCAAACTTCCGAAATCCCATTTGTTCTGCTCCAAGGGAAACTGATTCGAGCATTCTTTCTTCAAGTAAGTTCAGGTATATTACTTCTTGGCTCTTCCTCAATTTATTCTATCTTTTTCTAATTTATTGTTTAGTTTTATGTGACGGATCAAGAGAAAATTTTGTTTGAAGAAGATTTTTGTTTCTTGAAATCATGCTCATTTAATTCTTTCTCACTGAGTTTAAAAGAAATTTGAGTGTGAATTTTGTTAGGGAATATAAATGATGAATTTTGCTTTCTAAGTTGTAATTATGCTAGATTTATCTTGGAAAGCCAAGGGCTGAAATTCATTCCTTTGTAAAAATGGTGCATGCATAATATGGGACGTTATCCACATTTATTGCTTAAATGGAGTTTTGTTTTGTTTTCATTATTTATTAAAGTTCTGTTTGAACTTATTTTCTCAATATCATCATATGAAACGTATTTATGATACAAGGATAAACAAAAATCCATAGACACACACAAATACATGTATAGGCATTATATCAAAATCATATAAATTAATCCTAATAGCCATACGTGTCACATACAATTCATAACCCTTACATTTATTGACGATTCTATTAGTTTAGTTTCTTAATAATGTGTAGATTTAATTCTAATTGGAAGTCTCTTGTAAAACATTTTGGAAAAATGAGTTAGAAAGTATTTATAGATTTTATACGAGGTTGTGTTATGTTTAGTTTTGAAAGGTGAAATTTGTGTATTTTGGAGAAGTTAAGTAAATGTAGAAAAGTATAGTTTGGTATTTTTGGGAGAATGAGGTGAATGACTTGCAGTGGGTATATGTGTCGGGAAATCTACTAAATGTATAGAGTTTGGAAAAGTAAAAATTGTAAGTTTTGAAGGGTAATGTTTGTGGAAGTTTAAAGGTAAAGTGTATTGTGTATAATTGTTAAAGATGAAGTGTATGATTTTATAGGAAATATATGTATATATATTAAAATGTATTGTATGAGAATAATTTGAAAGGTATTGTATGAGAATGATCAAAGGCTAAATGGGGGATTTTGAAAGGCAGAAAGTTTGATAAGTGTAATTTTGGAAAGGTATACAAT
>NW_021557067.1:0-288 GCF_001605985.2 Dendrobium catenatum
GAATACATGATTCAGGTTTACTAAATTCAGGTCGTATCAGAATCTGATCCATTAACCCACTTTAACACCCCCTACATCTAACATTTTATCACATTCAAACGTCATAACAACACATCATTCAAATTCACACAATCAAAAACTAATGATGATAGTTGCTATGAAATACAACCCTAAACCCTAAACATCAAACATGCAATTAGAAAAGCAAAAAAAAAAAACATAATAAAATGAACACCCACCAATTCTTGTTATGATTATTATCATTAACATACAAATAACATACTGACA
>NW_021557068.1:0-234 GCF_001605985.2 Dendrobium catenatum
GATAATTAATTTCGTCTGGACGAAAATTTTACAGAGCGCAAATCGTACTATACGATAATTAATTTTGTCTGGATGAAAATTTTACAGAGAGAAAATCGTACTATACGATAATTAATTTCGTCTGGAAGAAAATTTTACAGAGAGCAAATCGTACTGTACGATAATTAATTTCGTCTGGACAAAAATTTTACAGAGAACAAATTGTACTGTACGATAATTAATTTCGTCTGGACG
>NW_021557069.1:0-393 GCF_001605985.2 Dendrobium catenatum
CAAGTGCCCTAGTTGACTGCTTGACTAGTCAAAGGGTTTTATTAACTTATGATATTGATTAGAGGGAGTGTAGGTGTTGTTGAGTTAAGGTAGGGAGGATCAAGGGTGTTAGAGTCGATGCATGAGTGAAAGCCCAAGAAGTTTGACCAAGAGTTTAAAGTTGACTTGGTCAAATCCCATAAAATTTGACATATCCATAGTTGAGGTATGCTCAAAGCATAGAATAAAGAGGGAATGAAGGTTTAGAGAAGTTGATTAAGAAAAGTGAGAAGTCCTAACCCAAATAAGTCATATTTGACTAGACTTGGACTCAATTGTCCAAGTTAACTCACTACAGGAAAATCATCTATTACAGGTAAAATTTTTTGATAGAAATTGATCATTTTCTGGCAG
>NW_021557070.1:0-264 GCF_001605985.2 Dendrobium catenatum
GATGTATTAGTAATAAAATTTTGTTTGCACTTGTGTTCTTTGGAGAGAACTTGTGTGAGATTTCTATGGGAGGGAATCGGAGTTTCCACCAGCCGCAGGATGGATTCAGGCTTGTGGCTTAAAGTCCCATGAAGAACGGCAACATATTACCCGTCAGCTGCAGGATGTGTCCGGGCTCACGGTTGTATCTTTCTTTCCCTAAATCCTTTTCTCTTCCTCTCTTAATCGCCGGCCAAAATCCCCCACTTTCAAATGCTTTCCTAA
>NW_021557071.1:0-216 GCF_001605985.2 Dendrobium catenatum
AACTGGTTGGAGCCTATTTGTAAGTGGGAAGAGGCTCTTAGCTGGTGATTCAGTCTTATTTATTAGGTATGTTCAAGGTAAACAGAATTCTGATGGAACATTTTGTTTTTAGGTCTGTCTATTACAGGATGTGCATCCCACTCATTTTGGCCATTGTAATTTAGCAATGATCACTATGGTGTTTGGAATCTTAAAAAGAATTTTTTTTTTTTTTTT
>NW_021557072.1:0-221 GCF_001605985.2 Dendrobium catenatum
GCCGATAAATTAGGGGATTCGGGTGAGATTAGAATCCGGCGGCCAAACGAAGATGGGGAGGAGGAGGAAACAAAGGAGGAAAAGAAATACGATAAATGAAAGAAACCACGAATTCGACTTATCTAGGTTGGTGGGTATTGCGCTAATCTCCCTCTCCTAGGGAACTCTCTCCGTTAGAACTCTTAGGCTCTCTCAATACTCATGCAAGAGGAAATTTCAAT
>NW_021557073.1:0-218 GCF_001605985.2 Dendrobium catenatum
GATTGGGTTGAATTTGGTGTCGTTGGGTTTGTATTTCTAAGACGCTCAGTTTGACTGTAAGTTCGTCGTCGGGTAGAAGTATGGCCTCGGGCAGAAGACCGTTGAAAGTTCATCGACGGACAGAAGTCCGACAACAAGTATTAGTCTGACGGCATGAAGAAGTCCATCGTCGGGTAGAAGTACGGCCTCGGGCAGAAGACCGATGAAAGTCCGTCGAT
>NW_021557074.1:0-371 GCF_001605985.2 Dendrobium catenatum
TGAGAGAGGGAATGGTTTGGGATATAAAAAATATATAAAGATTTTAGATATTATTAAAAAAAAAGTTCAGTGCCCTAACATTGCTGCACTCAGTGCCATTAGCGTAAACCACAACACTTACTTCAAACTTCTGCCATTAGCGTAAACCACAACACTTACTTCAAACTTCTGCCATTAGCGCAAACCACAACACTTACTTCAAACTTCTGCCATTAGCGCAAACCACAACACTTACTTCAAACTTTTTGAATATGCGAGTTTGAGCAACAATACCCAACACTAGCGTCATTGAACTGCTCATTCTAGAACTCTCCTACTAGAGAGGGAAACCCTATCACTACGGGAAAACACGCGAATACCGTCGGATTTTC
>NW_021557075.1:0-308 GCF_001605985.2 Dendrobium catenatum
TTAAATATATAATTGAAATATTAGAGGAATTTAATTAAATTATTCAATAATAAAATTAAAATATTAGATATTTTCAATTATCCTCCTATATTGTTTAATATATCCATTTAATCTCTTACAATCAAATGAGTAGAGATAAAACTATTTGCTTAACCTTTATTTAATAAATAATTAGAATTTGCTTTGTACTATATATATTTTCATTAGTTAACAAACTACTTTAATGATTAATATCAATTATTATAGTTATTGGCAACATAATTACATAACATTTATGAAGATTTAAAATAGATATTTTTTTTTTTGAG
>NW_021557076.1:0-287 GCF_001605985.2 Dendrobium catenatum
TAGCTAGCCATTAAAACAACATAACATGGGAGAGAATAACATTCTTATTGTGGCCTTTAGAACTAATATACTACTTATTAGGGAAGTCAAGAATAGAAATATTACCACACAAGTGATTATTTCTAAAAATATCATAGAAATAAATCCAAACTTCAGCATATACAAATTGTATATATTTTCAACATGGGAACAACATTGATATTTAGAGTGTAAAAACAAAGGCTTTAGCTCATAAATTATCATTACAACAACAACAACAACATCTTTATCCCACTACGTGGGGTCGG
>NW_021557077.1:0-350 GCF_001605985.2 Dendrobium catenatum
TAATAAAAATATTTTAAAAAGTTAAAATAATTTAATAAAATAAATATATTGTTTTAAATTTAATTAAAACAAAAAATAATTTTTTTTATAGAACCAATCGATTCTTTCCAAGTTGGACTGATTCAATGGTTCACCAGTTGAACTACTAGTTTTTACTGGTTCAATCCGATTCGATGCGAAGTCAATTTTTAATGTTTCCAAATATTGTTTGTTTTGTGTGGAATTTGATTGTGTTGATCAATCAGGTTGTATTGCTACCTTGGACCTCAATTCTGTCGATCAAGCTCGCCAAGGGGTTGCTTCAGGTGCTTTGTGTAAAGTGCTGATTTTGCTCCAGGATCGTCCAGGAC
>NW_021557078.1:0-312 GCF_001605985.2 Dendrobium catenatum
GAAGGGGATAGGGGAAGATAATAAGATTAAAAATCTGAAATTAAATTTTTTATTTTCTCTAATCAAGGGATTTAAAATTTGAAATTCAAATAAGATGGAGGGAAAGATAAATAGGTGGTTATTTAGGAAAAAAATTAAAATTAAAATTCATTTGAATTTGAATTTGGAAACTTTCAAAATAAGATATGAGCTAATTTAGGAAAGTAATGATGGTGAAATGAAATTGGAATCAAGAGAACTTGGAGGGTAGGCAGGCGGTGGGGGGTTTTGAGGAGGGTGTAGCCGGCGGGTTGGGTGGGAGAAAACACTTGG
>NW_021557079.1:0-1127 GCF_001605985.2 Dendrobium catenatum
TCTTGTCTATTTAGAAAAGGCCACCAGAAGAGGATTTTGGGAGGAAGAAGATGATTTTTTGGCCCTTCGGGTCATTTTTCAGCCATCGACCCAGTTCAAAAAGTTGTCAGGATCGAGGTATGTCATATTATGCTAATCTCAATTTAAAAAATACAAAAATTTTATCTAATTTTTTTATTAATTTTTTGTTTTCATTATAAAAAAAGGGGATAACTTTGCACTAGTAAAACTTTCTCTCATAATTTTTTATATGTTATATATAGAGATTGAGATTTTGAACGCTTTAAAAATTTTCTGAAAATTTATAGGAAGAGTTTTATAATTTATATAGTTTATATTGAATAGAAAATAATCCATACTCTAAAAATATAATGTTGTATAATTAAAGTCTTGAAAAAAGTGTTTTTCACGATCCCTCGTAATTTGATTAATTATTGAAAATATGCATTTTTTGTTTATTATGATTTTCTGTTGTCCACCGTTATACAAAATTATGCAATCTTGACATATGCTCAATTACACTTTAATTGTTATAATATGATGAAAAATGTGCATATGTGATTAAGTTATATATACTAGAGCGATAATGGGCAGAAATCCTTTAAAATTTTATGTGTCAGTGAATATTATGATGTCTATAATGCATATTCTGGTGGCTATAAGTTAGGTTTTGTCTAATGGCATGCTCTGGTGCTATAAGCACAAAAGGAAGTCATAAGGGGCCATATTCTTTTAAGATTATGTCTGGGTCTATAAAATGTGCTATGAACTGCTCGATAATATATATGAATTGCAATTTATTTATGTGTTTAGTAGTGTTATTTAAATAATTGAAAAACTGTTATGCTCTTGTTATATTTCTTAGTATAATGATCTATTAGACTACATATAACTACTTTTAAATATTCAACAGAATGCTTGATAAAATAATTTGAAAATTTAAATTGGTTTGTGTGACCTGCTGAACTATTGCAGCTCATTGTAGTTATACTTTTAGCTTTCAGGATTTGAGAAAGAGAAGGGTCTGATTGATTAGCAGTTCAAGACTGATCAGAGTTTATATGTATTTCTTTTGTTGATTTGTACTGTTATGATTAGTTTATCATACAATTTTGTTGCTTATGTAT
>NW_021557080.1:0-306 GCF_001605985.2 Dendrobium catenatum
CTAGGTGGAGGTGCCCCTGAAGACTCCTACCATTGAGATCTGCATGAAGGCTGACTCTCAACCTTAGGAGGGATTGCATCAGGTATGTTGTCCTATAAACTAACAACCATCATCAACAACTTCAGGAAGATTCTAAAGTTGAATCCCTTAAGGTAGGGTGCTATAGGACTATCTATATTCTTTAGTAAAATCTCCACTATATGCTACTCCTGTAACTATGGCTCACACTATAAACTGAGGTTCCTCCATCTGATTATGTATTCTGGGAGAGTCTCTCGAGGGCACTATCTAGTGACCAGTAACTCT
>NW_021557081.1:0-227 GCF_001605985.2 Dendrobium catenatum
CGAACCCGACCCGTGACCCGAAATTGACACCCCTATGCTCACCATGTCCAAAAAATAAAAAAATCAATAACTTGGAAGTCTATCTTGATACATTTTGTATTAGAATATTCTAATTTATTGAATGTGGCTAAATAGTAAAGTTTAATTAGTAAAAAATCAAAACTAAGAGGTATAAGTAAATATTAACTAAAATAAAAAAAAATGAGAAACAAATTAGAAAAAGGGCA
>NW_021557082.1:0-492 GCF_001605985.2 Dendrobium catenatum
CTTTCTTCCTTGAATGTAGCCATATTTTTGGTATTTTCCATTTTTTTTTACAGACTCAAAAAAGACTCAAAATTTATTAGACTCATAATAAGATTCATGACACAACACGACTTGACTTGACAAACTTAACAAACTAAAATAAAATTTAACAAACTATAACTTGACAAACACAACCTAGGACTTCCTAACTCGCTCTGATACCAAATGATGCGGGCAAAAAATATAGGGGTGCCTATACCCTTCGCCCACAAGTAAAGGGAATGGACTTCTACCGACGAAAATGACTAAAGACAAGAAAAGGGAAGTACAAACTCTTACATTTCAAATAAAATATAAAAACTAGAAATCAAAAGACTTACAACAATAGCTCTTGCAAAATTTAACCGACTTACAAACTTTGACTCAATCACTTGACGACACCCTAAAGTTGCTCCACTTAGAGAAGAAAGATACAAGTGGAGTGGCACTTGCGGAGAGATGAAAGAGGTTAGA
>NW_021557083.1:0-209 GCF_001605985.2 Dendrobium catenatum
CGGGCCGCTCGATCTCCGCAGGAGGCGGAGATCGGTCTCTCTTTGCGACTTGCCGGTCCTGTGCGGACCGGCTGGACCGGTCCAGTGGACCGGTCTAACAATACTCCCCTCCCCAAAATCCACCTTAACCTCAAGGTGGAGATATGCTCGTGTTCCGGTGGAGGTGGCCATACTTGAGCTGACTGAATAACCTTTTTGTACTGCTGAAC